>NC_046664.1:43871835-43908060 GCF_010883055.1 Belonocnema kinseyi
TATATAAAATGATAACGTTCTAATGCAACTTCCGAATGTTATGTTAGTCATGGCCGTCGATATTTAAACTGAAGCCGGGATGTGTAGAAAAAGTCATGACCGTCTACATATACAATTAGGTAATTTCACTTAAATCAACAGGTAACTTCACTTTTTCGAATACAGAAAATCTAGAAGAAATTTCTTCGAACGAACAGGCATCAATTTCAATGCAGACGGTCACGACTTAGTTTTTACATCTCGGCTTTGGTAGTTTGAATGTCATATAGGTTTTGACTAACTAAAGATTTGGATATTATATCACGCAAAATATAATTTTTATTCCAAGACACTAATAGTGACTGGTAAATGGGAGAAAATTAAAAGTTAGGTAATAATTATTATAACTTACCTACTTATCAACATCTATTTCACCCAAATAACGCCCGACAAAATCATCTTGACAGGTGACTGACAGTTTTTAGGCGACACTTCACGTTGCTCTGAATGAGAAAAAACAGTGTCTAAATTATGCTTTTCCCCTAGATTCTCCGAATGAACCTGTGTGGCTCAAATTTGTTGCATTTCACTTCAACACCGATTTCGATGTACTAGGCTGTCTGATAAGTACCTGAAAATTCTAAGAGATGGCATTAGTATTCACTAATGTGAACCATTTTCGTCGAGCCTGATCCTTCAAATGACGCCTGTCAAAACTTCAGCCATTTATGTTTACGCATTTACAAGTTACAGCACTGAGAAGCGACTATCCTCCGAGTTTTATTAATATGGAAAAATCTGAGTTTCGAGTTTTGATCAAACACTACTATCTTCGCAAGAAAACGATATCCGAGACCAAGGCCAAGCTGGATAAGTATTACCCGGACTCTGCACCGTCGATTGGAACGATTCATAAGTGGTTTACCGAGTTTCGTTGTGGCCGTACGAGCACAGTTGATGCTGAACGATCTGGGCGCCCAAAGGGGTCACTACACCAGAAAATGTCGAAAAAATCCATGATATGATGTTGAATGATCCCAAAGTGAAATTGAGAGAGGTAGCGAATGCTGTAGGCATACCATTGGAACGTGTGGGCAATATCGTGCATTCATTTTTCGGCATGAAAAAGCTCTGCGCGCGATGGGTGCCGCGTTTGCTCACAATGGACCAAAAACGAATTCGTTTGACAACTTCCCAGCAGAATTTGGCATTATTTTCGCGTAAGACGACCGAGTTTTTGCACCGATTCATAACCATGGATGAAACCTGGATCCACTACTACACTCCTGAGTCAACGCAACAGGCAAAACAGTGGGTTCCACCGGGCCAAATTGCTCCGAAGCGTCCAAAAACGCAACAATGGGTCGGAAAGGTTATCGCCTCCGTATTTTGAGATGCACATGGCATAATATTCGTGGACTATCTTGAAAAAGGTAGAACCATAACCGGAGCATACTATTCATCATTATTGGACCGATTGAAAATCGAAATCGCCGAAAAACGACCGCATTTGAAGAAGAAAAAGCCTGAAGAGATGACTCACCGGTAAGCGTTTTTACTCAAATGAGGAGCGCATAGCTGAAACTGAGGCGTATTTTGGACACCTTCCGATCGAGTACTTTTCGGACGGTATCAAAAAGTTAGAAAATAGTTGGACTCGCTGTATCGACCTAAAAGGAGAGTATGTTGTAAAATAAAACCGACTTTGGCCAAAAAAACGTCTCCGTTTTTCATTTTTCAGGGACTTATCAGACTGCCTAGTACAATGGAGGATTGGCGACTTTCTGTGAAACGAGAAAACGTGATGGAACATTTTCGGACAAAGACTTTGGTTTCAACATGCCCACGTGGAAAGATTCCCCGGGAAGTGCTCCACGGAAATTCCGGTAGGAAATTCCGTTGAATTTTCGTAGAAATTCTACTAACTTTTCGTCTGCAATTCACAGCCAGTAATGGGCCCTGAAAGTTTTTATAACATTTTGCTATCAGTAACGCTACCACAGGTCGACGCCGGCAGGTCCCGACCGTCGTCCTAACAAATTTAGTTTGTAGCAGATGCAAAAAATATTTCCTCCTCGAGAAGGTTGAATTCTAAATGAACCTTAGAGGCAACCAACCAATTCTTTTCATGACTTGTCATTATACAATAACCTCTAAGTGCACCAGGTTGAAAAAATACATTCCCCCCGAGGAAGTTGAGTTCTAAATGAACCTTGTAGGCAAACAGCTAATATTTGTCATGTCTCGTCATTAGACAATAACCTACAATTGCACCAGGTTGAAAAAACACATCTCGCCCGAGGGAGTTGAGTTCTAAATGAACCCTGGAGGCAACCAGATAAATTCTTTCATGTTCCAAATTTTTTCATGATGCATCACTTTACAATAACCTCTAAGTGCACAAGGTGTAAAAAATACGTCTCCCTCGAGGAAGTTGAGTTCTAAATGAACTTTGGAGGCAACCAATCAATTGTCATTGTACAATGAGGAGTCATGAAAAAAATTGGTTGGTTGCCTCCAAGGTTCACTTAGAATTCAAATTCCTCGAGGGAGATGTATTTTTTACACCTGGTGCACTTAGAGGTTATTGTATAGTAACAGAGCATGAAAAATGTTGGTTAGTGTTCTCCAAAGTTGGTAATTGTCTAATGAGGTTATTGTCTAATGACGAGTCATAACAAAAATTGGCTGGTTGCCTCCAAAGTGCATTTAGAACTCAACTTCCTCGAGGGAGATGTATTTTTTACACCTGCTGCACTAGGAGGTTATCGTGTAATGACGAGTCATGAAAAAATTGGTTGGTTGTCTTTAAGGTTCATTTAGAACTCAACTTCCTCGAGGAAGAAATATTTTTTGAACCTGGTGCAAACTAAATTTGTTGGGACGACGGTTGTGACCTACCGGAGTCGACCTGGGGTAGTGTTACTGATAGCAAAATTTTGTAGGAACTTCCAGAGTTCATTACAGGCTGTGAATTGCAGACGAAAAGTTAGTCGAATTTCTACCGAAATTCAACGGAATTTCCACCCGCAATTTCCGTAGAATTTCCAGCTGAAATTTCCGTAGAATTTCCGTGAAACACTTTCCGGGGAATCTTTCCACGTGGGTGCCGAAAACCCTCGGAATCGCCTACATACTTTTTGGGGTGCAGAATGATGCAGGCCTTTGTAATTTCTTGAACTTATTAAAAATTATTGGGATTCAAACAAAATTTAAACTTTAAGGTAGTTGTTGTTCCAAAAGTCAAATTTCTGAAATATATAGTTTTTTTATGATTTTAAGAATTAAAATATTATAGCTGATGTCATTTCAAATGAAAAATATATTCTTTATAAAAAATGTTACAATTTACAAAAAAAATATTACTTTCAACCATGATTTTTGTATTTGAATTTTTTTGGACCGACGCTTCTTAACAATTTTGAAAGAATGATTGCATTGAAATAAATGACGGCTTCTTTTTTCCAGGATAACATTCTACTACAACTCTACTGATTTCCATTTTTGAAAAAACTAAATAATCTTAAAATATAACTATATGTTTGAAAACTGGTTTCATAACAAAAAATTTTTTCTAGCGATTTTAGTAACAGAAAAATTTACTTTAAAAATTGGAAACAGTTGAGTCGTAGAGAATTTTTTCCCGGCTGTATTAGCCATTATTTATTAAAATCCAATCATTTTTTGAATTTGTTAAGAAGCGAAGTTTAGAAGAAATTGCAGTTATAATATTTTGAATCTTAAAATTATTCAAAAACTATTTTTTTCAGATATCTGACTTTTGGCGCGACAACTATCTTAATATTTTCGAAAATTATTTGTTGGCTCATAATTAAATACAATATATATTAGTTTTAAGTTAATTAATATTTCTTCTTTAAAATAATGATATTCTTTAAAATAATAATATTTTCTTACAGCGTCAATTCAAGAGAAAAAGCGATTTTCAATTCATGAAGGTGATCTAATTATTCGTAATGGACGAGCTATTGGAATAGTCAGAAAACGCGAGATTCAGCCAATATTTCCAGCTGATGAAGCCGGTAATTTCAAAACTTAAATAAAATGAACAAAAAGTATATTATAGAATTATGTAATAAAAAAATCACAAGATATGTATTACACTACTGCAGTAGACTAAAATCTTATATGGGTGATTGATATCGCACAAAAATCATAAATGAGAATGCGCTAACTCGACAATAGATGAAATTCGATGAAAAAATAACAAAAATGAATGAAAATTACATCCTCAACTTGAATTTCTTAAAACTTTTCAATTTTGCGCTTTAACCATTTCTAAGTGTGCTAAAGTCCGCCAATACCTACGTATAAATTAATATTTTTCGTCACATTAGATCAATTATCTCATTTTAAAGCTGCTTTTACAATACGTTGCATACGGGTATATCAAGTCACATTTCAAGAGCGATGCGCGATTTCAAAATATTAACCGACATGATTTTTTTTTAACATTTTTTTCTCAAAACCTCACCGATTGTCGTGTTAGAGCACGTGCATTGAATTTAAATTTATACTGTTTGGTAACAAATATTGGTGTTGAAAAAAAGTCAAACGGCCCATCTCAGGCTTCCAGTTTCCTAAATCTTATGGAACTATACAAGTCATTTGATTTGATACTTGATATTGATAGATTTTTTTCCCATTATATGAAATATCAACTGCTTACAGTTCTTAATAGGCAACAAGTATTAAATTTCGACTTTTAAAATAGATAGGAATTCATAATATAAAGTGCTAAAATAATTTTCACTTTCTGTTTCGGCTAATTTACTTGCTACTGATGAATAAAATAGGTTAATACAGTGAAAATCTTCTATAGCGCCGATTTTGGGGTTGACGGTGGCTGTAAAACTAACTCATTTTAGTCCAGTCCGCTATTGTTTTTTCACGCCTGAGTGCTTGCCTGAATGAAAACCGCGCGGCGTCAATTCTCGGAAGGGCTATAGAAGGGAGGGCTATTGAAGAGTTTCACTGTGCTAAACTATTGAAGTGGGCTCTTATTAAGCACCTTTTCCTTGTACATATTTTACTGGTTAAAATAATAAAGTTTGTGCATTTTCTTACAGGATCAAGTAGGCAACAAGAGGGACGAAATCGCGGAAACTAAAATAATTCTGATTTCCACTTTTTACCAGTTCGAAGTAATGAAAGTCGACCACGCACGTCATAAGCTAACGATGTGGAACTTCATTCCTCTTTTTTTAGCGCTAATATAAATTTAGCCGATACAAACCTAACGCTTTGTTTAGTCGCATCAAGTTGTAGGTATCTACATATAGTTTTGGAAATCCTAATAGTTATTAATTACTTTTAAAGGACTTGAATTGAGTAATGCTTTTTATCTTTTTATGCTATGTAAAATAAACGTAAGGATTAATTGCCATTGACTGGTCAAAGAATAGTAATCCTTATATGAAAATGGATATAAGACCTTTTAAAAATGTGATACACAATTGTTTATCTTCCTCTTGATAACGCAGCAAACTCTTAGTATTTAAAATTACTATAAATATGATCAAAAATACTGACCATGTAAGACGATAGATACCCCAAGCGATGTTTTTTAAGATTAAAGTGTCTGACTGAAACCACTTCTGCTGTGAGCAAGTAAAATTGGTATTTAAAAGCTTAAATTTTATTCGAAAGCTTCTGGGGAAAGAGCAGGTTATGATTCCTTGTCTTTAATATCTATTCAAACTGATAAAACGTATCTAATCTATACTTTAATGAAAAATATTTTTTACTCCATAATCTAAGTAGACTTGATAGCTCACAGTTGCTTTCAATCATAGCATATCTATCACTCTCTGAAGGCACTAAAAACACTTACCGTCAAAAGCCGTGATTAATTACATGAAAAATCTTTGCTCAGATTCGATTAAAAATAGCTATCAGACAAAAATTTGTATCAAAGATCAAACGTTTACATTAAACGAATCAGAGATTTACAGGGGTTTTGATCTTCAAACACCAGAACGCAGTTACCACTTATTAGTTGAAAGTTCATTATATGGAGAGGATCGGAAATAATATAATGTGATAGTGGAGATGAAAATACTGTTAATTTTACTTAGCTTAACCTTTTAAATAATCTAGCAACTGATTCTGTCAAAAAGAAATTTTTTTTCCTGAAAACGGCACTAGAGAAAAGGGAACTCAGATAAATTTATATACAAGTAATCCTGCTGTAATATATTCATATTGACCAATATCTTATAAAAAATAAACTATCATATTAAAGACTCTACCGCAATATTAGAATATTCAGTATGGAATAGTCCTTAACTAAATAAGAAAATGTTACACCTATAATTGTAAAGTACTTCGGCCAAATTTCCGTGAAACTTTGAGAAGGATGAAACCCTAAGGGTAAAGTAAAATTGGACACCACTGAGCAGGCCACAAACGGTCTAGTGGAGTCTGGACTCTGTACTAGCAAAGGGTTGTGGCTTTGGTCTTCCAGAGAATAGGGGTGGAGGGCAAACTCAATTATCTCATTCGCAATTAACCGTGGCTCGATACACGAATTATATGTGCGCAACAGCTGAATGTACCTACCACATATTTACTTTTGACAAAAGCTCCTTTATAAAATTAAAGCATTAAAAACTTCCATTGTTAACATTTAAATTGTTTCGTATTATAAAATTTCCAATTGAAAGCTTGGATAATTCAAATAATTAAATGAAAATATTAAAACTGAATAAATTTAGATTCGAAATGTATGAATGAGACAATTAGAAAATATCAATCTCTGAGTCATGTGCAATCTTAAATTGAAAGTATACTTGAAGATTTGTCAGTGCTATTTAAAAAAAATTAATTTTAATGATCGTTAATGTAAAATTATTGGAATTAAAGAGTTCAATTTTTTGTTTTCAATTAGGTTTGAAAATGATCAATTGGAATTGTTTTTGTATTTTAAGACCTTGAATGAAAATTGTTCAATTTTTATGGATTCCAGTTTGGAATTGTATAAATTAAAATGTTATGCGTTTGGAGATTATCTAATTTTGAAAACGTCACATTTATTCAAAATTTAAATTTCAAGAAAAAAAGAGAAATTTTCAACAAAATAGATGAATTTTTAACCAAGAACTTTCCTATAAAAAAAAATGAATTTTTATTTTTAATCACAAGCAGTCGAATTTAAACAAAAATGATAAGTTTTCAACAAAAAATGTAATATAGTTGATATTTCAACCAAAAATATATTGTTATTCTAAATCAAAAACAGTTTCACTATCAATCAAATGGGGCGAGTTTAAAAAAGACTTGAATCCTTAACAAGAAAACATTAATTTATAACCATACAGTTGTACTTTTAACTGAAAAAGATAAAATTTTAACTAAAATAGATCAATTTTGAACTCAGAAAGATTTTTCTTTCATGAGAGCTTTCTTTCTTTCAAAACAACAGTCAAACTTGTAAGCCAGAAACAAAAATGTCCTACAAAAAAGTTGAATTTTCAACCTAAAAATATCAATTTTGAACCAAAAAGTTCAATTTCAACTAAATATTCAAATGTGAAAAAAATTAATTTTGAATTGGAAAAAAAAAGATTTTCAAGAAAAAATTAAAATCTTCAAATATTGAAACATATTTAAATCTGCAACGAAATAGTAGAATTTTGAACTGAAACAATTAATTGTGGAGCAAAAATATAATAGTAGGTACTTTTCAATTAAAAAGAATGAACTTTCAACAAGAAATATTTGGATTTTTGAATTTGGTTCTATTAATTCACTTCGCCATTCAAGTCAAAAAGCGAGCACAAAAGGACTTTACTTTATAATGAAGAGAAAGGAGGAATTGTTTTAAAAAGGCGGAAAAGAGAGAAATAACGGAAAAAGCTTTTAGACCTCTTTTAGAATCCAAAAACTCTTTTTTTATTTCTTCTACTATTAGATTATAAATGCTCAGGTATAAAATAGAAAACTTTTGATTTTTCTCAAGCATTACAAAACTTACAACTTAACCCTACCTCCTTAAAAAACAAATTGTCACAAAATATGTACTACTAGCATGACGGAGTTTTTTAGCGGCCTCTATGATATATACAAATTAGCCAATTTGTTTAACGTTTATAAAAGAAAAAATTTCTCCATTTTTTACAATTTACTAATATTTTGAATAATTATTTCAAAATCCAAAATTCTCTTCTCCATCCAGTCAGACCCTTTTAAAATCAAAAATCTCTTTTTTCACTTAGCTTACTATTGATCTATATTTACTGTATTGTGCCCGGTTAACCCTTAACTGGCACTATGGGTAAAAATTACCCCACAAAAATTTTTTAGCTCGAATTACCGGTACAAAATTAGATAAAATGGACCATTCAATACCGGTCGCGTAAAACACGTTTGAACACTTGGGATGAAAATCGCCCGTTGTGACATTGACGTAATAAAAAGAAGTTGTGCCAGTTAATAACTTGAGATTCAATTAATTCATCTTTCAAATAATCAGCAAAGATGTAGTTTAACTAAAAAGTTCCCTTCACTAAACCCAGTTAAACCGTGGTACGGGATCGGTTAACTGAGGGTTAAAATTTTAACCAGGGTTGGCGAAATCGGCTCTCAGCTTCTAATTGTATAATTAAACTTACAATACAAAATCCAGCTAGATTTCGTTTGAAAGGACTAGCTTAACGATTATTTTAGCTTAGGGTGAAGGTTAATGAACAATTCCTTGACTAGAAGTCGTCAAAGGACTTTCCTTCTGTAAGCATCAGTTAGTCTACATGGATTAGGAATTTAGTGTAGGCGGATGTACACCGACTAGTGTTTACTCTGGGCCATAGAGCCATCCCCAAAACTCAGGCATTTATGTGCGTGTGGTAGACCGCAGGCGGTTGGATATATGACTACATCGATCTAGATCTAACACACTGATACACGGAAATGACTAGAGAATCCCATATCCATGCGAACACACACGACAGTTTCTAACACAGCAGGTGATATCGCTCAGACCACACAGGTTGTCGAACGTGACTTATATACTTCCACCTGTTCGATGTTGCCCTTCGTGCTTAGGGAGACTTAACTGTATGCCCTGTATGGTTTACTATGTGCTGTTATGCATCATACATACATCATAAATGCGGAATCCTATATACTTGATCAATAATTATTTGCGCAACAAGACTGTCTGGTAATAAGCGTTGAATTCAGAAGAATTAAGAATTTGTATTCCTATGAATACGCGATTTTCCGCCGTCTAAAAATCCCTCAACGGGAAAAGAAAAATTTCGAATCCTATTCCTCTCAATCGAATTACTAAAATTTAACGGAAGCATTTATTTATCCTATTTTTCATTAATAAATGGTTTTATAAGAAATTTAATTTAATTTCAAATTTATATTTATTTGTACATTAATAATTTATTTAAACTTTTTAAGAAACGTTTTAATGTAAAATGTGTGTATTAAAATCATTTTAATTCTAGAGAGAATTGATTAGAATTAAAATTTAAAAACTTATATTTCACATGAAGGAATTAAAACAATTGATTATACATGTTTTGTGGACGGCAGTCACTATGGAAATAGAAATTGATTCGTTTCGTAGATAACCTATTCTTATAATGACATTTTATACAGATGGAAAAATCGCGTATTCAAAAGAATAGAATAATCTTGACTTTTACGCTGAAATAGATGTAAACATCGATTTTTTCTGTTAAACGCTTATTACCGAGTGAGAAAGTGTGGACATCAATGCGTTCAAACAGAAAGGTGCCATTTTTGAAAGATGAAATAAAAAATTGCCCAAAGGTGGTATATAACGCGTTCCTTATTGTATGCGGCCCACATTATCCAAATGAACTATCCAGATGTCTTCGAAAAGCACTATTTCGTTTTTCAATAATCTTCTGTGCCTACATAAAAATACGCCTGACTTTGTTGTGTTAGGGTTCGTAATTAATATTACATAACGGATTATAGACCCTGTCTAAGGCCGCTCCACACCCCCTGTAAAAAACCGTAAAAAAATATTTTCATCCCCCCCCCCTTAACCCTATTAATGTATGTAATTTTTAGTTCCCAAAAAAATGTTTTGGTAGTTATTGCTAGTAGAATTAGGCTCGCTTTTAGAGAACTTCATTTTCAAAATTCCCGGATTTTTCCTTGACTAATTTTTCATTTTCCTTGATCATTTATATTCAAATACCAGCATTTTATTCTTATAATGTTTTTAACATGGAATATTTTATAAGCAGAATAAAATAGTATTTCAGGTACAAATTTAATATTTTTAAATTTATTATATTATAGTGAAACTCTTCAATAGCCCTCCCTTTTATAGCCATTCCGAGAATTGAAGCCGCGCTGTAGGTAGGTATAACAGGAACTGCGCGGGGGCCGTGGGGTTGCGTTTGTCACTCAGGTGAGCAGTCAAGCGTGAACAAACAAAAGCGGAGCGGGCTACAATGAGTTACTTCACACTCAACGTCAGCCCCGATATCGGCGCTATAAAAGAGTTTCACTGTATTTTAAAAACAAAAAAATGTCTTTCCTACTACTAAAAAGGATTTTTTAACAAAATACTCGAATTTTCAACCAAATAATTAAATTTGGAAGGTAACAGTTGTATGTTCAACATCGAAAGATAAATTCCAAACCAAAAAGTGTCATAGTTTATATACCAATAAAAAAAACATGAAATTCATTAGAAAAAAAAAGAATTTTAAAACTAAAAAATGAATTTTCAACAAGTAAAGATTTTTCACTCAAGAAATAATTAAAAATTATCTAAATTGTTGAAACTACAAGCTAGAAGACAAAGCTTCTCGTCAAAAATTGAATTTTCAAACAAAAGATATAATTTTCAGCAAAAAATTAATATTCCATGAAACTGAAGCAAATTTTAAAATATAGTTAAATTTTCTGCTAAAAAAGATTTTAGTTGACTTTTCAAGATCAAAATATGAATTTTTTAACAAAAAATAAGATTGTACGGAAAAATTGAATTCTCAATCCAAAAAGACGAATTTTTTCAAGCAGAAAAGATGAGTTTTTAACCAAATACAAGTCTTAAACAAAAAGTACATTTTGTACGAAATTGTTACATTTTCGAAAAAACAGGAGAATTTTCAACCAAAAAGTATGACTTTTTATTATTCTAGTGTACTTTTAAACCAAAGAGTTGTATTTTAGTCAGAGAAAGTTAAAATTTCTCTGAAGACAGATGAATTTTTAAGTAAATTTTTTTTTTTAAGTTGAAGATTTATCCAAAAAAAAATTTCGTTCTGTTTCCAACACCAGAATATTAAATTTAAGAAAAAGTAAATTCCCTACGAAATAGTTAAATTTTCAAGCAAAAAGTATCACTTTTCACCAACATTGTTGAATTTTCCAACAAATAGTTGCATTATTCTCCAATAAAAATGAGAATTCTACTAAAATAGGTGAATTTGTAAATCAAAAAGACAAATTAAAAAAAAGTTGATTTTCCATCCAAAAATAGTTCAGTTTAATGTTCTGGGAAAAGAGCTAAGTTTTTTACCCAAAAAGACGAATTTTTAACAAAACAGTTAAATATGCAACAAAACAGGATGCTTTTAAAAAAAATTGTAAAATTTTCAACCAAATAATAAAACTTATGACTGGAAAGATAATATTCAGGAAAGTTTTTTTGCAAAAATTACGTAAATGAGTAAAGAACCCTCTCCCCCCTTCCGTAACAAATATTTCGTATATTTTGTAATAAATAAAATTCTAGGTGTACCCTGAATGTCATTTCAAATCTCAAAAATGGTGCTAAATTGAGCGGCAAGAATTTTTTATATGAAAGATTTGCAAAGCTGAAATAACAGTGATCGATCCACAACAGATTTGCTAATTATGTTACTTAAGAGAAAATTAAGATGTTTTACAGATTCTCGCCAGATGTCCAATCTACTTACCTGCTAGAAATCATCATTTGCGTAAGATTCATATGATCGACAAAAACAATCTTGTGTTATTTTTTTAAAATATAAACCATGGGAGCTTTTCTCGATATACAACTTTATAAGCGCATGTTTAACAATCTTATCCTTCGCTCTGTTAGAGTAGTATACTGTTTGAACTCGAATGGTATGACCTAAAAATCGATTATATATGCGGTATTATAACATTTTCTTTCAACTTTTTTCTTAATTTAATTATACTAAATTTTGTAACAGTGGCCTGCCTAACGACCGAATCTTGTATTCTTATAATGTAGAGGCAAGAAAGATCCAATAGAATCCAATTCAATTTACAAGGAAAAAGCTTGTCCTGCAAAGAGTGTAGAATTAGTCCAGGAATCTTGGACGGGTACCAAAATGTTGGAGATCTTGAATGACTTTTAATAAAAGCATTTCAAACTTTTCAATACTAAATGGAAAAGAGTCTTGTGAATCTCGATAATAGTCTAGGAAAAAGAGTTCTGCAGTTACTATAAAAAATTTAAGTAAGAAGACAAATTCAGTTCAGGACGAATTGTAGAAAAATTATACATAATTATTTTTTATCCGGTTCGAAAGAATTTGTATAAGTTCTTTAGGTCAAATATCAGTCGGCAATGCGAAATAAAGATAGCTATAACTTGCAACATTAGGCTTGTTATTTAACGGAAACACCCGCTAAAAGGCTGTCACAAGAAAATTCTGCTTTCATTGTACGCATATTAGAAATTTATAATACAAAAAAAATTAATTCAGGAAAACTTTGAGCAGAAGCATTTTATATTAATTAAGGTGAGGTTCACAGAGTTCTAATATTTTTATTTAATTTTATTTAACTGCCATTTTCAGAGAATTCAAAAGTAGGTTTAAGTACTAAGAATTAAATTTTTATTTAAATATTTAAGAATTCAATACTAGAATCGAGACAAAAATAATGTTCTAGTATCATTAATTTGATAAAAAATAGTTATGAAGGAGTATCCGTTATTTAAAAAATGTTTTTAAAACGCATTAAGAACGGTGAAAATCTTTGAAATCGCTCGAAATCTTCAAAATCCTTTTTAATCCTGTAAAATCGAAGGAAATCCCATAAAATCAATCAAAAAATGGTTATAACCTTTAAAATTCTTTAAAAAATTGGAAAATCTTACGTGATCCTGAATACAAAGTAAATAATCCCAACTAAATAAGAAGAGTAATGTTCTGTCAAAAAAGACGAATTTTTAAGAAAATACACTAATTTTCAACAAAATTGTTGTTCTTTGAAGCCAATGAGACTAATCATCTACAGAACAGTTGAATTTTGTATCAAAATATATGATTTTTCAACAAAAGACTTAATTTTGAACCAAAAATATGAACTTTATACAAAAATTTGGAATTCTCAACTCAAAAATATGATTTTTTAACAAGGAAGGTTATTTTATACAAAATAGTTTAATATTTAAAAAAAAATTGCATTCTAAATTTAAAGTTTTAGAGTAAGGAAAAAAACAAAATAAATGCAATATCTTCTTTTATAACTAACAAAATGGATTTTTTGGGCTCCAATGACAATGCTTTCTATATGTATATTTAAAGTCATTTTAGAGAAAAATATTTATCTTACTAATATTATCAATCTTTCAGCACTTATAAAATGCACAAAAAGTACACATGTACTGAACTTTCGACGCGAATATACAATAATAAATTTTAAGTGAATTCACATTTAATTAAATATTCTTAAAATTCAAAATAATCAAATGAGATAGTTATAATATAACATTTAAATGAAAAATGTCAAAAAAATATTCGACGTTGAAGTAAGAAACTGAAATATCACTTGGGGCACCCTCAGTTTTTGCCCCGGCACTGGTCGATTCTCACAAGCGGTGAGAATTTTGCTAGCTGATATATCAGGACCATTTCGACCCCTAAACCTAGCGTAAGATATTATGCGTTAGGGAATTGCGTTGTACGGAGTAGTGTTGAGTTACATTATATAATTAGATTTGTGTGCGTTAGGTACAAGTGAAGAATACATTTCTCGTTTGTTAACCGTAATCTTGTGATGTAAACAAACGACTACATATCTGTTGTTCTGTTTCGCAGTAAGTCTTTCTTCATTTGCTTTAGAACCCTTCCCATTTTCCCGGACTGCATTGGAAATTATATTCGCTGCCTCTTCACTTTTTCCTAGATTATCCTAGATATTTTAGAGTCTCAAAATTGGTTTTGCTTTGTAACATTATTCTGGAAAGTCCACGACTTTACGTACTTCTTTCCTGCGCTTAGTATTAAAATATCTTGTAAATATTCTAAAAAGAAGGCACTTTCGATTTTTATACCATTTTGGTACTCGTCCAACATTCCCAGGCTGAATTCTACATTTTTTATAGGATACGTTTTTTCCGTATAGTCTTTCTGAGATGGAAACTTATCATTTACACGCGAAAATTATCAACCTAATTCGAATTAGGGAATCATTATCCTGCATAGGTCGTATAGTAGAAAAGCACTGATTTTCCGAACAACTCTCACGCAGCAAGTTTGGGGAATGTTGTTTGCAGCTCACTAAAGTTAAACACGTTTCTCGCGTAATAAAGCGTACGCAATAGCTACGTGTGTGCAAAAACGTACGCACACATTCAACCATAGACAGCCTAATGAAGTAACACAAATACACATGTGCCAGGTTGCTGAGCGGGACGTTATAACGGCAACGTTGATGCACTTGGAGAGCCGAAACTGCATCCCCATCCACTTGTCAAGTAATTGCGTTACGTATTGACTTAGTTTCACGGTGTGTGCAGCGTCGAGTAAAGGGGTTAGGTTGCATATTAATTATCTGGTAATTTCAAGTTTAATGGTTATCAACCCCCTTCCTCGCCTACCTGTTCTTTCGCCCCCTGCGGAACCAGAGACTTACTTAACCGCAGTTGGAACTTCAATCAAGACGACCCTCCGTGAATTACTGTCGTCTGTCCCTGACATTCATCGTCGAAGTTCTGTAGGATAAGTTTTGTTGTGTAACAAACAGTTTGATACAAGAAGAGGAAAATCATCCTGTATTACGTGAAGATTCGTTAGCGGCCGTACTTAAATTATGCAAAAGCTTAAGGGAGGGGGAGGGGTTGAAACATTTTGTTACGTTTTGTTATGGTAAGGGATCGTTTACTCTTGAACGTAGTTTTTGAAAATTCGCGCAAACTTTCTCCTCGAGATTATCTTTTTAGTTATAAATTTTATTATTTGGTTGAAAATGTAACAATTTTCATTAAACAGACATCCTTTTTCGTTGCAAATTTAACTGTTTTGATAAAAAATGGTCTTTTTGGGTTACAAATTTAACAAATTGATGCTGATAATTTTGTAACTGAAATAAGTTTTTGGATGAAAACACTTTTTTTTGTAAATTTGTCTTTTTGATTTAAAAATTCACCTGCTTGGTGAGAATTTAACAATCTTGTTTAAAATTCGCCTATTTAGCAGAAAATTTACTTATTGTTTACTATTCTTATTTTGGCGTTGGAAAGTGACCTGGAATCATCTTTGGATGAAAATTAAAATTTTTTTTTTAATTCATTTTTTCAGAAGAAATTTCATTCACTCTTTTTTGAAAGTTTGTCTTTTTGATTTTAAAATGTGCTTGCTTTAGCAAAAATTTAATCGTTCTTGGATAAAAATGCAACTGTTTTATTGAAACTCAAAATATGTTGTTAAAAAGGCATAATTTTTTGTTGAAAATTCTATTGTCTTGTCGACAGTATAACTGTTTTGTAGAAACTTTAATTTGTGTTTAAAATCTATATTTTGGTATTGAAAAATGAACTGAAATCTTTTCTGTAATGAAACTTCAACTTAAAAAAAAAGTTGATGGTTTTTTCATACCAACTCATCTGTTTTAGTATAAATTTTATTTTTATTTGATAAAAATACAACTATTTGGTAGTGAATTCTACAATAGTGAAACTCTTATGTAGCGCCGATTTTAGGGCTGACGGTGGCTGGGAACTAACTCATTATAGCCCGCTCCGCTTTTGTTTGTTCACGCCTGAGTGCTCGTCTGAGTGACAACCGCAGATGCCGCGCATCCCGCGCAGTTCCTGTTATACCTACCTGCGGCTCGGCGTCAATTCTAGCAAGGGTTATAGAAGGGAGGGCTATTGAAGGGTTGCACTGTATTTTTTTTTAAATTCTTTTTTGGTTGATAATTCGTCTTTTTACATTAAAAATTCAATTTTTCAACGGAAAATTAACAGAAATTGCAACTCTTCTTTTTTAGTTTATCTTTTTGATTTAAAAATTCATTCGTTTTAGTAGAAATTTCATTTATTTTTTTACGAAAAAACAACTTTTTTGTTAAAAATTATCCTTCTCTGCTTGATTATTCAACTATTTTGTTTCATCTGTTTGGCTTAAAGTTTAATTAGTTTGTTGAAAATCAATCTTTTTTAATTGGAAATCCAACTATTAGAGTAAAACTTAAACTAAACTGTTCAAAACGTATTTTTTATTGAAGGTTTGTCTTTGGTTGACAATTTAACGGTTTAGTGGAAAATCTTTTTTTGTTTTGAAATTCATTTTCTAACTGAAAATGTAACTTTTCCATTTTATTAGGATTGTTCTTTTTTTAATTGAAAATTCTTCTTTCTGCGTAAAAAAATCATTTCCTTGGTTTGAAGTTTCATTATCGTTGGGTAAAAATGCATCAGATTCGTGGAATATTAACTTTTGCTGTAAATTCATATTTTTTGTTTGAAAATTTGTCTTTTGGCTTGAAGGTTTAGCAATTTACAAAAGATGGAAACATTTGTTGAAAAAATCTTTTTAGCTTATCATTTGTCTATACATATATAAATTTTACGTTTTTTGATTAAAATATAATTTGGGGCAGTTTTTTGTTGAGAATTTATCTTTTTAGGTTGAAAGTTCAACTATTATATTAAAAATTCAATTATTTCGTTGGGAATTTGAATATTTTGTTGAAAAGCCAGCTTTTATAGTAGACATATTTAAAATATATTAATGAATTTGAACATTTAAATTTGTATCTAAAATATTGTTATTTGGATATTAATGATCAAGCATCTTGAAAGTTAAGTTCTTGGAAACCCTGCCTAATTCTAGTAACAATAACTAGCAAAACTTTTTTGGAAACTGAAAGTTACGTACAGTTATAGGGCAGCAGGGGGGGGGGGTAGAAATTTTTTGTTACAGTTTGTTACATGGGTAAAAAAATCTTCATTCAGCACAATCGTTTTGTTGACCAAATTTGGTTGATTTGAGAAAATATTTTGGTTAAATGAACAAGATTTTTGTTCAGTTGACCAAATTCGTTTCTACCAATCAAAGTTCTGGGTTGAATCGATTTGTTGATTTTAGAAAATATTTTATTTATTCAACAAAATTTTTTTGGCGGCATCCAACAAGAAATTTTAGAGAGGATTTGACTTAAATCAAGCAAAAGGCTTGTTTGATACAACTAAAAAATTTGGTTGAAATTCGCGTCGTGAAAGCAAAAACATAAAAATGTAATCCGTATGCATCTCGTCGATACTCATCAGAATAATTGATCCGGAAACACTTATTCGAATTAAATAATATATTCTCTTGGGTCAACCAAAATTTTTTTCATTTAACAAAATACTGTTCAGGTAAGCGAATAATGATTAAAATAATGCGTCTTATGGGGAATTGAATTTCTAATTATTAAGGGGGTACATAGATATAGTAAGTTCTATCTCATAAAATATTATTAATAATTTTTTTGTAATTAATAAATTTTGTAAATAAAATGCAACAAACATCAGGGTGATCCAAAATCAAGCATGTTGAAATTTTTTCGAATAGAGGGCATACTACTGCAGTAGTCAAACCTAGGAAGTTACTGTTCATAATCCTCTAGATGCTCTATTTCTTGACGGTTATTGAAGCTTCCTTTTTAGACATTCGCATAAGAACATATAAAGTTCTCAAACTTCTTGAATTTTTTATTTAATGACGTGTGCAACAATATATAAATAAATATAGTGACAAAATTAGCAATTATAAGAATATGATGGTCTTAGCATTTTATTAAAAAGGCCTTTTTATGAAAAATAATTTATAGTTTCAATTTTAAAAATATTTTTAATTTAATTGGTTTAAAAGTGCGAGTTAGGAAAAAGCGAATATCACATTCGATTCAACGGCAAATTTAACATCGATTCCATGTGTTAGACCATTTTTTCTCAATTCTATTTTTTATGTAGTATAATTAAGTGTTTAATGTTTATTTATAATACATAAAAAATAAGGTTAACACAAATGTCTATCATATAGATTTTATGTAATTTTCCCGTTGAATCGAATCGTGCTATTCATTTTTTCGAAACTAACACTCTTGAAACATATTGCCTAAACTAAGATTGTTTTCACAGTTAAAATTTAAATTCCTTTACATGAAGAATCATCATTCATTTGAAAGGCTTTCATCGCAATATTACTTTAAGTTAATTGTTTATAACAAGTAACTTGTACATCTTATTAAATATTTATGTTCTTTAAGTATATACGCATTAATTCTGATCAATAGTGAGTTTATTTAAGCAATTTTATTTTAAAAAAAATCAAATTCTTAAAATTGCTTATTTATTCACTTAGTTTATATATTGTGGCACACAAAACTGAAATAAAAAATCGAAAAATTTGAGGACCTATAAGATTTTAGTTTGAGAAATTATTTTTAAAAAACGTTGGGATCTGTCAAAAAATAGAGTATGCAGAACAGTCAATTTCTTCTTTCAACCAAAAAACTGAAAATGACCATTCTGCGCAAAATTGCCGCATATGTGCTTTGTTTCTCCCTTTTTTGACACACATTATTTTAATTTAAGAAATGATATGTTTTTAGGCATTTAAAAACCGAAATTGTTTAAAAAATTATAATTTGTTTAAATAATTCAGTTTTCCTAATAACTTATTAAAAGGTACTTTTTTACGTTGAATCAGATAATTAGTGATTGATAGGAAGACTCGTGTTTGTTCCAAGCATTTTTAAGTTGTTTAAACAATTTATTATTATTTGCCTGTAACTTTTTTCATAAAAAGAGGTAGAAACCTTTAGTTCTTTTAATTTGGTTACATTTGCCTCATGTTCTTAAATATCTACGTCATTCAGATACTATTATGATATTTAATTCTTCTAAAAATTGTAATTGTTCAAATAATTTATTTAAACCAATTTTTTGTTTTAAATAAATGTCAATTTTGATGGAAGTTTAATCAAAGATTCCGATCTGTTTTTAATTTTTGTTAAATTTGTCGCGTATCGTTAAATAATCAAATGTTCCACAAATTCTTTGAATAATTAGTCAATTTTTGTTTGAACCATTTTTCCACATTGGCATGAAAAGTTTGTTTCTTCACTAACATTTACATCTATGAAAATTACGTTCAATGTTATCGTTCTTAAATTATTTCTTTACTTTCTTCCTTAAATTCACTACCGCAGACTATTGCGTATTGGTTTTCTGGAAGCTGAAAGTAAGCTTTTTCTCATCAATTTTTTCAATTTTTCAGAATCAATCTAAAAGAAAATTATTTAAACAAATAATCATTATTTTTAGAATTTATATAAAATTTGAATAAATAACGATAAGTGACACGCACTTAACCAAATCCAGATTTTTGTCATCTCATTTCCATAAAAATGTAAAATTATTATTTAATAAATTATTTAAACAATTCCATAATGGTTCAGTAAAATGTTACTGTTATTAATGATAAATTACAGCCTTAATGACATAAAAAATCAATAACAATAGACAAACTTAACCAAATAAAAAAATTAGAGTTTTTTATCTCTCTTTAAGAAAATGTTACAAGCAAAATAATGATTGTTTGTTTGAACAATTGGTAATTTCTTAAAACAAAGATCAGTTTTCCTAACTTAAGGTAATATCATTATATAAATAAATAATTTTTAACTGGATAACTCATTTCTTTCGGTCGTTGTTGATAAATAAAAGGTCTCCGTGCGATAGAAATCGGGAATAGAAACAAGAGACAAATCTGGGGAATCCCCGACATCTATAATACGATGCACGGTGGGACAAAAAAAGTTTTTCGGTATAAATTAGTATAGAACTTACATTTTCTATCGGAGTTAAGCACTTTTTCTTCCAAACCAATGCTAAATTAACTTTGAAAAGATTTTTGGGAACCGGTTTTATCTCTTTTTATTTATTTTTTATTTAAGAACAAAGTTGACATGTTTTTATTTCTCTATTTTTAAATAATCCGATTTTTTGCAATTGCCTATATTAAATTAATGAAAAATAATAAAATCAGTAATCACACTCCTTAAAATAATATCCAGCAGGTTACAAAATAAAATTTTTATTTGTTTTTATATTCACAAATTAATAAGTAAAAGTGCTATTTCAAGCTTAAATTTTCAGTCGTCCCAAACTAAATTGAATTATTTGTAAATTTTGATTCACAACATTAAAGGAGCAGAAACCGTCACCACGTGGAGGTCTCCTGGGAGCAGGCACAAAAAATGTCGATTCACGATGTCCCTTCTTATAGCATATTATGTAAGTAATAAATTTTGGCTCCTGTTTGACTTGGAAAATGATCCTGTTGGTCAAATCTAACGCCATCCCTTACGTTGAAAATGTTCAACAGTTGAATGTGATTTCGTAAAGTGATAGGCCCATGGTCTGAAATTTAAAGTCGGTTGAATGTAAATACTCAAGCTTGAAATTAAACATTAACTCATTCAATTTCTCATTTTAGACTCTGAACCTATTATTTCACGAAATCAAATTCACCGGGATCGTGATCAGTGACCCCAAAAACATAAAGGTTCACTGGTTCGAGACCCGTTTATAGATACCACATCAGCTGAGAGATCAAAATAAGGATTTGACCTCTAGATGACCTCCAAATGACTTTCAGGGGTCGGTTTGACGAACATGTCAAGACGTATTCGGACGTAAGATTTTCCGCTCTTTCAGAATCCTTGGTAAAAGAATTGCATCAATCGAATTAAGGTATTTGACCTTCATTTGATCTTGACCTAGACGTGATGGGGTCATATGGACACCGTTACCGTGATCAACGAATCCAAAAACGTAAAGGTCTATAGGTTCGAGACCCGTTTCCGGCTAAGAAAACAGCCGAGAGATTAAAAGAAGAATTTGACCTTTAGATGACTTCCAAACGACCTTCAAAGGTCGGTTCGGTAAAAGGTCAAGGCATATTCGGACGTAAAATTTTCCGCTATTTCAGACTCTGGGGTCAAAAAAATAGCATCAATAGAATTAAGGTGTTTGACCTTCATTCGACCTTGATCTAGACGTGATGGGTTCATATGGACACCAGGATCGTGATCAGCGACCTGAAAACATAAAGGTCAACTGGGCTGAAAGATGCTCTACCTCAATTTCATCTTGTGGACCTGTGTTATGTTTTCTAGTTGAAAATTGATTGTTTTATGTAACTGAAAATTTAACTCGTACCGATTTAGTTCAAAATTCCTGTATTTTACCTTTTAAGTTTACCTTTTTATCTTAAAGATGTAACTTTTTTGTTGACTAGCTTGAGGTAATATTATTGTGTCGATGAAATGGCGGTGTTTATCTACTAGTCGTGATATGGTACTTAGTTTTTTATTAAAAAACAAGTTTTACTTGGTGACACCAAGCCTCATCAGGGATATATATGGAAGTAAAACTAGTTACATTTGTCGTTATAATGCTAATTTAAGATAAGCATTATTGGAGTTTGGTTATGTGACTGTAATTTATAAAGGTGAGGTTCAAGGAGACTTTTTAAAAAATATGTATTATTGTTTTGATAATTAAATAAGACAACAGAAGTATGATACTCCCTCCTGGACATGCAATGCATTTTAGTGTTAAAAATAAATAAAATTGTGGGCAGCAATCCCCATCACCATGACTGCATGTCTAGGTGACCAGGAGTTTTTAAATAAAAAACTAAGTACTATATCACGACTAGTAGATCAACACCGTCATTCCATCGACACAATATTGTTTACCTTTTTAGTTTTAAAATTCACTTAAACTATTTTTTTGTGGAAAATTTACATTTTTTGATAGAAATGTAATCTTTTCTGTTAACAAATGTTCTATATTGTAGAAAATTCAACTATTTCATTTTTTTGAGAATTAGTTTCTCTGGCTGCAAAAAAATATCTTGAGTTAAAAATGTTTTTTTTTAATAGAAAATGCATCTTTTTGATTAAAAGTTTCACTATTTGGTCAGAAAATTCGTTGGTTTTTAGTTCAAAATTAATTAATTTGGTTGAAAACTCTTTTTCATTTAACGCGATTAAAAAAAACTATTTTGTTAAAAATTCGATGTTTCTTTTCGCTTAAATATTTCTCTGAAATTTTAACTGTCATAAGATTTTGTTGAAAATTGCTCATTTTTAGATGAAAATTCAACTATTTTATTAAAAATTCATATTTCTGGTTGATGATTCATCATTAGGATAAAAAATTCAATTCCTAGATTTAAAATTTATCTTCCTGTTTTAAAAAACTCAACTAAAAAATCTTTAAAATGCATTTAGAAACCATATTTTTTCTGCATTAATATTATTAATCTTCTAGGTGTATTGTTGGTTTCATATCTAATTTTTGCCATTAAAATTAAGCGCCCTTTCCAATTTGAAGCCATACATTGTGCGGCAATATTTAAATAATGTAATTATTATTCATTAAAATAGAAAATACGATTTTTTAAATCCTAATTCAAAATGTTTAAAAATGATCATTAATTTCTCAACGTACATAAAGGCCGAGTATATTCTCATGCTTGTCAGAATTGCTCCAATCACATAAACTCTTTAGAACACCATAGGCCTTAAATATCAAAATTTATATAATTTTCCGATTCCCAAATGCTCGTTTTCATGTTTTTCTTTCGATATTGACAAACAGTTCCGGCATTTCATCGTCTTTTCCTCTCCCTTTTTCGAATTTTCGATCCTCCAACTACTTCATCATCACCAACAAGATTTGGATGATCACCTTCATCCTCATTTCCTTTTGACTTCTTTGATCCGTTGTATGATCCATCATAGTCAATCAAGTACTGATTACAATAACGCACTTCCGCAGTCGCAATGTCCCTCTCAGGAATTAATCCATCGAAAGGATTTCGCTTCAAACAAATATAATCAAGCGATTTTTCCAGAAGAGTTCACAATTTTTCATGATCTTTTAGAGCTCTTGTCTCCGTTCCTCCTGTGAGTAAAAAAGGAACTTTCATTTTCTTCAAAGTCAACGTCGTTTCTTTTCACGTGCAAGTCGCAATCCCATATTCCCTCTCGTGGAGGTCAAGATTAAATCCTATTATGATGTTTGGCTTCACGGAATCGTTGTCTCTCAAATATCCATCGTATCGAGTTGCACTAGATTCTGCTCTAAAAGATTTGTCCTCATTCAAAGGGAATCTAATTCCTGTCCCAAAATTATAAGCCATCTCCGTGAGCGTCAATTCCGGACCAATGGAAACGACCTTCAGAGATTTTAGAAAATGTCGGAGCCACATGGAAATGAAAGACCAAGGCGTCTGTGTGGCAAGTTCAAAGTCAGTAGAGCCGATCACGTGAATCACGAGCTTGCCATCATCAAAGTTGTTCAGGGGACCGAGTTGTTCGAGAGCGTAGAGAGAAGTCAATGGTCTGGTAATGAGGTCGGAAAAGTGTAAATTATGGAAGTTGGGAACGTCAATCTGGGCCGTCTGGCTTTTCATTTCTAGATACTTGTCCATGAAGGATTCTATGGAATTTGGCAGTTTTACTGGTCGGCTGTCCATTTCCTTCACCAATGTTTTTACAAAGGGGGGTTCTCTAATCATTGTTATTTTAAAAGCCAGCATTAGGGGTTTGCAAACTTTCTTGTGTCTGGGATCGTCTACATGATATTTGCAGGGACTTGTCTGCAAAATAATAAAAAAGAATTAGAATTCTATCTCAGGGCTCACAGTCCCTACAGTCCTTATTGGATAAAACAGGGTGTCTAGCGTTTCTTAACAAAAAATCCAAGACTTTTTCAGGTTTCCCTGGACAAAACAATTCATTTTTCCACGTACATTGTAAACCATGCAGATTGCGGGTCTAGTGGAATTAATTTTCTACAATCAAAGTAAACTAATTTTCAATAGAATACACGAACTTTCAGCTAAAGAAAGTAGATTTTCACATAATTAGACTCAACTTTCCAAGAATTTTTTATGTTCAGTATTTCTGCGATTTTCAATATTTAACGTCCATCCAACCTTCCAGGAATTTTTCATACAATTTAAGTCGCACCGCTAAACATTTTGCAGTATATCTGTGATTTTTCAAATTTATCATCTATTTTGTCGAAAACCATCAATCGTAGAGTAAAAACATATTCAATATAAAATATGTATTTTCAAAGGATCTACAACTTTTGTTCAAAGCTTTTTTTATAAATTTTTACTATTCACTGAGATAAACGTGAAGAAACATGATTTTTATGGGTTTTTCATGGTTTTCACCATGAAAATCAATTTTTCGGGTATTTTCACTATCATATTCGTGATCAGCGCGTTAAAATAAAAAGGTATACGGAGTTTCAAATTATCAGAGGTAATCGCTTTTCGGAACTTTATCCAAAATAATTTAAGGTCGCATGCAGACTCCACCTTTAAAGAATTCGTGGTATTTACGGAATCCAAGGAATTCATGAAATTCAAATTTTTATAACTTTTCTTCAACATCTCATGGGGAGGGGGACTGGAAGGCACCCCTGTGACTGTTCACAGAAATAATTTTGATCAAAATACTTACCCTTTTCCAACAACGTGTTGTCGGACTAGAAGGCACCTCTGCTTTAAAAAAAAACTTTTGTGCCAAAAAAGGTGAATTTTGAACTAAATACTTACATTTACAAATAAATAAGTGCATTTATATATAAAAAAAATAAATTGTCAACCAAAAATGAAATAGTTAAATACCAGTTAAAAAAAATAATTTTGCAACAGTAAAAAACGAATTTTTAACGAAATATGAAAATTGTCAAGCACAGAGATAAATTTTTTATTAATTAATTGATGAATCTACACTTTAGAAAAGTAATTTTCAAAAAAGGAATTTAATTTCAACCAAGTAGATGCATTTTTAAACAAAATCATTAATTTTCAACTAAAAAAGGTGAATTTTAAAAAAATAAATGCATTTTCAATTAAGGGTGTTGGTTGAATATGACTTTGAATTTTTTTATAGGTACGGCACTGACTCAATATATATTTTTTCTGAAGAATTTGAGAACGAAAGAAAGAAAACTTGTCGAATGTCTGGGATTTTGCGAGATCCTTGGATCTATAAAATGTTGAAGAATCAAACTCTTTGTTAAGGAAATCATTATTTTCACGACAAATATTAAAAATCAAAACCAAAAATGGAAATAAAATACCAGTTAAAAAAATTTATTTTACAACAAAAAAAGAATTTTCAACAAAATACGTGAACTTTTAAGGACAGACTTGAATTTTCAATTAAAAAGATGAATCTTCATTTAAAAAAATATTTTTAACAAAGGAGTTTAAATTTCAACCAATTAATTGAATTTTCAATTAAAAAGATGACTCTTTATACTTTTAAAAAAGGAGTATAATTTTTAACCAATTAATTGAATTTTGAAACAAATTCATCAAATTTCTACCGAAAAGGCGAATTTTCAACGAAATACATGATATTTTAACCAAATACATAAATTTTCAAATCAAAGAAATACATTTTCAATTACCTGGTTGAAAATTAAACTCCTTTGTTAAAAATGTTTTTTTTTCTTAAATTAAATTAAATGTATTTTTTATTTCAAAATTCACCTATTCAGTTGAAAATGTATCTTTTTTGAAACCACAGAGAAGAATTTTGAATTAAAAAGATAAATCTTTATTTTAAAAAGTGAATTTTTTCAAAAGAATTTGATTTTCAAACAAGTAGTTGAATTTTCAAACAAAATCATTATTTTCGGTCCAAAAAGGCAAATTAAAAAAAAATAGCTGAATTTTCAACCAAAAACTTAAATTACCAATCAAATAGGTAAATTTTAAAATAAAATAAAAATTAATCAAAAATGAAATACTTAAATTTACAGTTTAGAAAACCACTTTTACGATATTCTAGAAAATTCTTTAACTTAAAATATTGTAAACGCCTTGAAATTAATCAAATTAATTAATAATTCCTTGGGAGCTTTTTAAATCTCCTAACATATTTCAAATTAAAAGCGCTTGAAACGCCTAAGAAGTTTTTAAAACACCCTAAAATCTTTTGAATCCCTGGAAATTTATGAAATATATTGAAAATTTCTCAGAATCTCTCAAAATAATCTGAAATATTTCAAACGAATTCAGGAAAATTTAGGAATAGGTATAGACCTGAATTAAATGGTGATGACCGATGAGATAATTTATTGAAAGAAAAATGGCATTAGTAAAAGTCCATCATTTTTGTTGAAAACCTGATTGGATTATTTAAAATTGTCTAATCTCAAAGCTTCGATGAAGAATTACTAAATTTGTAATGTTCTAAACTTAAATAGCGAACTACAGGGTTGCCGTTTTAAGCAAGAAAAAAAGTTTATCATTTTCCGGTTTGCAAACACTTTTCACGATCATTGAAATTAAAAAATTTGAACTCTTAAAATAAGAAAATTTGCACTTGAAGTAATAATAACTGATTTGCAAATTAAAGGATTCAAAGTGGAATTTTTTTGGATTTTAAACTGTTAAAGATGAAGCTTACAATTTCTTCAATTCAAGCGCTCAATAATTCACACTTATATTATTAAAGCTTAAACACTTTTCAATTGAACAATTATAAATGAAATGCCTTTAGAGTGCAACATTTTTTTATTTCAAACATTTATAAATTAAAAAGTTCAGAAAATGCGGATTAAAAAATATTAATATACGCTATCATTTCCAATGCTTTACATTTAAGATTTAAGAACGAATTGTAACTTTTGAAGTTTACTTTTAAAACTTTAAAATTGTAACGATTCAAGACTTTCTTTTCTAAACAATTTAGTTTTAAATTGCATGGTTTTAAATATTTTATTTACATTTGATTATTGTTAGTGAACAGTCAAATATGCCTAAATATTGAAAAAAAATTATTTTTATGATCAATATTTTAGATTCAATGTGTTAAAAATATGTAATCATAGATCAACACAATATTTGAATAGGATTTTAAATTAAATAAAAGCGTTTAATAGACTTTAAATTTGAAAATTATTTCGACAACGAAAATATTTTATAATTTTTCCACCGAACGGTTACGTATGTTTAACTACCAACGGCTTTAAATTAAAGCAGTTGAATATAAAAAATTCAAATCTGTATATTGTTTGGTTTTTAATAGATTTAGAATCACCTTGTAAATGCTTTTAATTTTGTATTCTTCAAGTCTTCACAACTGTAATTAAAAATTCTTTACATTGAAATTTACGCCTAAAAATGAAGACGTACATAAAATGGCATTTTTTTAAACTAAAGATTTTATAAATCATTGAAAACTGAATGATTTCATAATTTAAAAAGTTAAAAATTGTACACAACATTAAAAAAAGTTAAAATCAAACTTATTTTAAATTTCATTACATCATATGATATGAAATTGGTGATATTTGAAATGAAAGGATAGATTCATCTTCTAAGAATTTGTCCAATTCTCGGTCAACCATAAATTCCCTGTTATTTCCTTGTCTCAAGAAAATCGCGGTTCAACGACCATTATGGAACCAGTTGAAAGAAACGGAAAAATGTCAAATTCCTCAAAATAAATTTTTAAAAATATTTTTCTTCAGGTTTCTGACTCTGTGCAGAGATAAAAAATAGTTTAAATATAAAAGATTATAGTCCGGAAGAAAAGTGTGCAATCGCAAAATAACAATTTTTGTTGTTGTAGATTTCCAGTTTTCTAAAGAAATATTTTGAAAGTATTAAAAATGAACTTCAGTGTTTATTTAAAACATTATTCTGTACTCTATAAATAATCAAAATTCATGTTTAATTAACGCAGGCTAGATAGTCGTTCACTTTTTTAAAGATTATTTTCTTCGATTTAAAAATCAACTATTAAGCTTGTAGTTGAAATTTTTTTTATTTGCTTTAAATTTCAAAATATTTGCTTGAAAATTCAATAATTTTGTTAGTCATAATTTTTGGTTCATCAAATTTTTGGTTTGAAAATTCATCTTTTTCTGTCCAAATTTCATCTTCCTTGGTTAAAAATTATTCTTTTTCGTTGAAAATGAACTTTTTTTTTGTTGAAAGGGATCCTCCACAAATTACGTAAGACGTTTTTCTTTTGTTTGAATAAAGACAAACAAAAGAAAAACGTCTTACGTAATTTGTGGACGATCCCAAACTATATTGTAGAAAATTCATATTTTCGCCCTCTTATGTAGAAAAACCATTTTTTTCTTAAAAATATTACAGATATCGTTGAAAATTCATCTTTTCCGGTTAAAAATTTAACTCCTTGGTTCAAGCTTAAACTAATTTCTTGAAAGTTCATTTTTTTTGTCAAATATTCATCATTTTAGTTGGAAACTCGTTTGCTTATTTTTAGTAAAAATATTCTCTTAAAATTAGTTTTCCAAATAAAGAGTCATTTTCAATTTTCCTAGAAATCTTAAGAAAATTATTTTAATTTTTTTAAGCCTTTCATAATTCTTAAAAAGCTTTTAATTTTTTCCCGAAATCTGCAAAAATCTGTATTCTGTTTTAAATTATGCCGGGGTCTATTTGCATTGAAATTCGTTAAGAATAGCCGGATTTTGTCGGTATACGTCAAGGCTTCGTTTAAGTTATTTCAAATTATTTCAAACTTTTAAGTTAATTGTGAGAACAATTAAAATTGTAACGTTCAAAGTAGATGCTACTAATTTTGAAAGTCTTTGAAACTGCGTTTTAAAATTATTTGAATAAAAAATATACCCTTAAAAATTAAAATCCAAAATGGAACATTTCTAAGGGGCCGTAGTTATAGTTATAGTCCTAAAAAATATTTTTACCCCCCCCCCCCTCACTTACTGTACATAATTTTTAGTTCCAAAAATGCTTTGCTAGTTATTGCTAGTAGAATTAGACAGGGTGTCCGAGAACTTCATTTTCATATTTCCCTAATTTTTCCTTGACTAATTATTCATTTTCCTTGATCATTGATATTCAAATACCAGCATTTTAATCTTGTAATATTTTTATCATAGAATCTTTTATAAACGGAATAAAAAAAAAAAGCCAGATCCAAATCTAACATTTTCAAATTTATTAATTTATTTCAAATAAAATATTTAAAATATTTTTAACAAAACATTTGAATTATCAACATAAGAAGATAAATTCCCAACGAAAAAGTGTCGTATTTCAATCAAAACTGATAAAATTGATATAAAAAAAGAAATTTTCTCTGCAAAAATTAAATTATCAAACCAAAAATATGAGTTTTTAGCAAAACATTAATTTTCGACAAGAGTAATGCATTTTTACCCAACAAACATGAAATTTCAAACCAAGAAATTTTTTCACCAAAAAAAGGAGAATTTTAACAGAAAAAATGTAATAGTGTATTTTAACCTTTACACAACTAGTTGAATTTTCAATAAAAAAAAAATATTTCTTAAGATAATAGTTAAACTTTCAAATCAAGAGATGAATTTTAAACTATATATATAAATCTTCTACAGAAAAAAATTATTGCTTTAAAAATTAATTCAACCAAATCTTTTAAACAAAGTAGTTGAATACTCGAGTAAAATAGAAGAATTTTTTACAAAAAAGTGATATTTTTATTTAAAAAGTAGAACTTTTACTATAACAGATGAATTTAAAAATCAAAGATACATTTTCAAAAAAAAGACTTGAATTTTCTTTTAAAAAAGATTTCAGTGCACATTTTACGATCAAAATATCAATTTTTAACAATGAATTAGTTTCTCCAAAAAAATTTATTTTTAACACAAAAAGACGAATTTAAAACATCTAAAAAAAATTAAATTTGTCGTGAAACAGATGCATTTTTTAGAAAAAAACGACACATTTAAAGAAAATTTTTAATGTCCATCCAGTAAAGAGTTCAGTTCATTTTTCAACAAGAAAATATAAATTTAAAACAAAAAGGAAATTTTCTACGAAATAGTTAAATAGCTCAATTTAAAACCAAAAACAAACTTTCAAAACAGAGTCGAATTTCTAACTGAACAGTTGTATTTTTATTCAAGAAAGTTGATATTGCCTCTAAGCTAGATGAGTGAAAAAAAACTTTAAAAAATAGTTTTTTTTAAACAAAATTCTTTTATTTTCAACCGAACAGTTGCATTTTTTCAAAGAAAAATGAAAACTCTACTAAACCAGGTGAATTTTTTAACAAAAAAGTTTCATTTAAAAAAAAAAAGTGGAATTTTCATTCAAAAATATTTCAACTGATTTATCAGCAACAAAATAAGAAGTTTAAATGAAAGGCTAACGTTCTACAAAAAGAGCTGAATTTGCAACTAAAAAGGATGTCGTTTAAAAAAAATGGTAAAATTTACAACCGAGTAATAAAACTTATAACTAAAAAAAAACAAAAATGTCTTAATCCATCATAATTGAAAAATATAACAATTCAACTGATCATTTATAAAACTGTTGAAATCAAACTCGGACAGATTTTTTCTACAAATTTGTAACGTTATTTTGGATGATCCCTAAATAAATGCAAGAAAAAATTTAGTCCGGAAAAATCAAGTAATTACAATTTTCCGGTACGCTATATGATTCTTTGAAATGGCGAACATATTCTTTTAGCCAATTATCCAAGAAATTATGAAAATATTTTTCAAGCAAATGTAAAGAAATAGTGGCATTTTCAGACAATTGTGCGAAAATAGTGCCATTTTTTCGAAATAGTAGAAAAATAGTGTTAATAGTGTGATATCACATTTACAAGTTGTTAGAAAATATATCCCGCTCTCATGGCAACGAGGCAGGTCTTCGGGAACAAGAATATCTGCTCCTCAAAACCCAAAAGCTTCCTCTTAGTCAATTTCGCGTTATTCATCAAATCAATCTTCGTTCTAAACCAAACTTCCTGATTCGTCGTTGCAAGTCCATCAAATAAATTCGTCTTTCCCCTGACAATAGTCATATTTAAAGCAATCTTGCAAACAATGCAACCCGTTTTGCATTTGCGTAATGCAAAAATGTACTATATAGGCGATTTTAATTCATTTTCCAAATCTCCCGCCCTCGAGATCTTGCGCCGATTGGTCAAAGTCTTCAAGACTCAGAAGACGTGCGCAAAATAAACGTGTAACTAACATTCTGAAAAGAGGTTATGTTCTCCAGTATTCATCGCTCATTTCAAATTAATAATTAGTCACGAATTAAAAACAATGTAATACAATATTAGAATGTGTTCACAAAAATTCTCGGGACGTGGTTTCTTTAGGAAATCATTGAATTATTTGAAATCTATAATTAGTAAAAAAATTTTCTAAAATGTTATGAAACCTTTTCAAATCTTTCAAATATTTTAAAATCTTTGAAAGCTGGTGAACAGTAACCTTTTCAAAATCTTTGAAACCCTTTACATCTTTTAAAAGTTTAAAAATCTTTGTGAAATTGTTATGAAATATTTAAAATCTGATAAACACGCCTTTATAAAATGTTCAAAATCCTTTTAAATATTTTAAAATCTTTGAAACATTTTGAAATCTTTATTAATGTTTTGTAAAATAGAGGATATATTCAAAAAACGAGTGGTGAAACTCTTGAATATTCCGTTATATGGCCATGGCTCATTCTAATAGACCTTTTTATTCTAGACTTGAAAATTTATTTTCTTTAAGGGCATGTGACACAGCTAAATTTCTATATTACCGACCTCGCTTTTTTAGTTCACTGAATGTTTTTTTGAACCTAAGAACTTTTTTTGTAAATAAGATATCGAGCTGAAACTTTGGAAAATGTATTAGAGTACAATAAATTACGTTTAGGTACTGCATTTTAGTAGGAACTTCACTGAAAATTATTTTGTCTTTTTTCTGAACCTCCACATTTTTTGAAAGTTCCAACTTTTTTGATACACAAAATATCGGTCTCAAACTTTGAGAAATGCAAGAGCCGAAAGAAAACTACGCTAAAGTACAAAGCTTAATAATAAAAGATATAAAAAAATCTTCAACAATCAATTCCAACGGCATGAGCCGGTAACGTTGTACACGAAAATACGAACCCTGGCGGCCACTAGACGAAGCTCTAGAGGGTTCGTATTTTCGTGTACAACGATACCGGCTGATGCCGATGGAATTGATAGTTAAATTTTTTTTACATCCTTTATTATTAAGATTTGTACTCAAACGTAGTTTTCTTTCGGCTCTTGCATTTCTCAAAGTTTGAGACCGATATTCTATGTATAAAAAAGGTTGGAACGTTCAAAAAATGTCGAGGTTCAGAAAAAAGATAAAATAATTTTCAGTGAAGTTCCTACCAAAATGCAATACCTAAACGTACTTTATTGTACTCTAATACATTTTCCAAAGTTTCAGCTCGATATTTTATTTATAAAAAAGTTTCTTAGGTTTAAAAAAACATTCAGTGAACTGAAAAAGTGAGGTCGGTAATATAGGTATTTAGCTGTGTCACATGCCCTTAAACTCTGATTTATCTACACATTTATTTTTCGTTATTTTTATTTACAATATTTTCCATGTATTTCGACACAAAACTGTTCGAAAAATACGGAAATGACGGAAAATCCTGGCTCGTGCGCACTGTCGACGTCTAGAATAAAAAGGTCTATTCTGAAGCTGAGTTAATATTAAAGATTTCAGCTAATAATTTTTCTAATTTCTAAGTCAAATATCACAAAAAATGTATACTTTAACACTCAATAGTAGCCGAGACGAAATTTTTAAGGTCGCTGAACACCCAGCTTATAAGAATAATTCGCCGCTTCTTACCTCTCATCATTTGAATCTCAGATTTATCGTTGCAATGTTTATAATCATACGGATTACAATTTTCGTTGCAGTAAGTCGAAAGTGTTTGATTCCCATATTTTAGTCAATAAGCAAAACAACAGATTTTATCACCAATTAATTACGTACAACCTGCAAATATTCACCTTATTTAATTAATTAAGATCAAAGTACAAAACAATTTTGACACTTGCTAAACGTCAAATATTACTCACGTACCGTTACATCAGTGAAAACCAGCTGTAATTTTGAAGAAAGTACTTAATGCACGAGCCGAATGTATTTATGAACAATTTTAATGTTGTGTTACATTTATTTTTAATTCGTAACTAATTATTTATTTGAAATGCGCGGTGAATCATGGGGAACATAACCTTTTTTCAGAATTTGGTTATACTTATATTTTGCGCATGTCTTCTGAGTCTCGAAGCCTTTGACCAATCGGCGCAAGATCTCGAGCGCGGAAGATTTGGAAACCGAATTAAAATCGCCTATATAGTACGTTTTTGCATTACGCAAATGCAAGAAGGGTTGCCTTGTATGCTAGAATTTATATAATTATATTGCAATTACTTTTAACAATGAACAAAATTTTCAACAAAAACGTTCAAAACGTTCAAAATTAATCTTTAACAACAAATTACTTTTTACAAAAGAGTAACTGTCAACAAAATAATTAAATCCTTATTTAAAAGAGATAAATTCGGAACGAACAATGTATCAGTTGATATTTCAACCAAAGAAGATATAAATTATTAATGAAAAATAATAGGGTTAAACCAAAAAGATCGAATTTTCAACAAAATACATGGATTTTCAACTAAACCCGCACCATTTTTAACTAGAAACAGAATAGTTGAATTTTCATTTTAAGTAATTGATTTCAAACTAAAGAACGTGCTATTCAATTTAATATTGCAATTTAAAAAATTAAGTACACTCTCGAAAAAATTCCTTGAATTAAAAAAAAAGTTTGCTGACATTTCCAGGTTTTCCTGGTAGTTATTTGAAATCGATTTAAAAAGTTTAAAATCTCAAAAATCCTTTAAAATTGCACAAAATTCTTTATAAGTCCTAAAATATGAGAAAGTCCTTAGACATCTCTTGAAATCCTATGGAATCTCTTGAAACCTTTGACATCATCTAAAATTAATTCAGACTTTAAATTCAGAATTTCTAAAATTTAAAATAGGAAGCTTTTAAAAATTCCAAAATTTGTGGAAGGTTGAAAATAAATATTTGTTTAGATTTAGCATTTAGAAACTTTTGAAACCAAAATGAATAAGGGTTCGAAATCTGAAAAACTTTACAAATTTTAATCAAACGATTTTGGAAATTTAGGAAATCCAAACTTAGATAAGTAAAAGAATAGAAACTTGTAAATTGGCAAACTAAAAATACACGCAGTGTGCACCCTTAAAATATGCGTTTAACTTGTCCAAAGTGAAACGTTTGAAACCTAACCTTGCTCAATTTGCCGTGTTTTTTAAATATTATTATGAGCAGATCATAAAAACACACCATTTTTAATTTAAACTATAAAATGAATAGTAACCAATTTTTTTTTGTTCTTCATATATCTATTATCTAAAATGATATAGAAGGAAAACAAAGACAATATTTTTGATAATTTATGAAAAATTATGTCTTAATCTCAGAATTATTATATAATATTTTTGTACAATATATAAACAATCAAACCTTTGCAAATCTTTTCAAAAACATAAGACAAATGATAATTGTTTGAAATATCCGATTTTCAGTGAAAAACGGTAATGTACGCATACCCTACTATTGTTTAAATATCGTTAATATTCTTTTAAATCTAAAGATTTTGATCAATAATAGTAATTTCAGACGAAAAACACTATGCTAACGTAGCAAAAAAATTGTTTAAAAAAGATCTTATAAAGCTAATGTTTTTTATTTGACAGTGGCTACTCATTTCCTGAAAACTAGACTTTCAGATTTTTTGAATGGAATGTTTATTTATTGAATTCTCATGTAAAATTATGTAAATATTACAATCGTTATACTCGTTGAAAATGGAATTTTTTTTATTCATTAGGAAGAATAATTTTAAATACAAAATAAATATTTTTAATAACTATTTATTTTTTAAGTTTATTTGTTTATTTGCTGCCAAGTTATGCCAATTAAATGTTCCTAGCTTTCTCTAAAAAATTCAAAAAGATGTCAGATATGCCGAAAAAGTATCTAGGAAATTTACGATTTTTTTATTTTACGGCATTTTACCAAATCTTAGGAAAATTTTTACCTGGAAAATATTTACCACGCTTTTAAGTTCAGAAAAAAATGTGGTACGTTTTTCATACTTTAAAAGTATTTTTAATTTGTTCAAATCTTCTAAAAATATTAAATAACTTCTAAAATGACTCAAATTATTTTTAAAATTGGCTTGGAAATCTTCCATAATCGTTTTGGACACTTTGGGAAATTTTTCCTAATTTTTAAAAATATTTAAAAATATTCTCTTATAATTAATTTAAAAAATAAAGCCTTGAATTTTTCCGAAAAATTCGCAAAAATTACAAAAAATTACCTGAAAAACTTTCAGATTCTTTTTTGACAGTTATAGAAATCTTTTGGAATGATTTAAAATCATTTCAAATATTGTCTTAGAATAATTTTTGTAAAATAAACATTATTAAAATTTTTTTAGAAATCTCAAGAAAATCTTCGTATTCTCTTGAAACCTTTGAAAATTTTTAAAAAACGGTTCAGTATTTTGTTCCAAATCTTCAAAAATCTACATTTGTGAACATTAGTTAAAATCATATTTAGTTCACTTTTTTTTTAATTTATCTATTTGGAATGAACATTCATTTATTTTGTTTAAAAGTTGTCTTTCTTGTGGTAAATTAACTTTTTTGGTTGATAACTCAACTAGTAGGTGAAAAATTACGTAAAAAATTAAAATATTTAGTTCAAAATTAATGTGTTTGGTTAAAAAGTATTCTTTTTTGGTAAAGCATTCTTTAACAACTGTTTTTGGTGGATATTTTATTTTTTGATTTGAAAAACCCCTCTGTTTGGTTGGAAATTCAACTATTTTATTGAAAATTGATTTTATTTCGTTAAAAAATTATTTTTCTAACTCTGAATTAAACTTTTACCTTTTTTATTGAAAATGTATCTTTACTACTCAAAAATTCATATACCAGGTGTATACATATGAAACCGGTATTTTTTCAAGAAAAAAACACATTTATTTCAAGAGAATGATAATAAATATTTTATTCAAAGTATGCGCCCTC
>NC_046664.1:43908160-43915770 GCF_010883055.1 Belonocnema kinseyi
CCAATTAGCACAAATGGTAAGTTCCGACAGTGCCTACAAGTGTGCCTACTGGCCGCTAGATGGCAATACCGGTTTCATATGTATACACCTGGTATTTGTTTAGAAATTTGACTTTATTCGTAGGAAACTCTTCTTCTGGGTCGAAAATTATACTATTTGGTTAAGAATACATTTTTTGGTTTGATATATTTATTGTTTTAGGGAGGAGCTCATTGCTTCCATTCAAAATTCGAAAATACGTTTTTTTGTTGATTTTTTTTTTACTTAAAATGTTATTATTTCATTTTTACTAGAAAATTTATATTATTCAGTTGAAAATTCACTTATTTTGTTGAAAACTCGTATTTCTTGGTCTAAAATTACATTACTTGGTCAGAAAATGCATATTTTTGGGGTGTAAATTCAACAATTTTCTTTATGACTTAAAAACTCAACATTTCGGGTGAGAATTTTTTCTTTAATGATTTAGAAATCTTTTCTGGTTGGAAATTCTCTTTTTTTTGTTAAAAATTCGTATTTTTTTCTTTAATTTAACAGGTTTTTTAAATTTCAAATTCAAATATTTTTTGGTGGAAATGTCGAATATAACACTTTTTGTCCAGAATTAATTTTTGTTATCAAAGATTATTAAAAATGTAAAATTATTAAAATTGAAAACGTAATAATAAAATTATGCATCAATAAATCTTAATTGTTTGACAAGTATATTATAAATAAATAGGATATTCAAATATAGAACATTAAATTGATAGACACTTAGTATAAAAATCTCAAGTTTTATTAGATAAATTGATAAATTTGACAAATAAATCACCCCTTTAATATTTTTAATTTAAAATTAAAAAGTTTAAGGGAACATAAATTGTGGACATTTCAAACGTGTAAGAAACTTAAATAAAGCATAAAAATGAAATTTGACTCTGAACGAAACACTTTAAAAATTCACGAATATCGGATTGGCATTATTTTTTTAAAGCAGAAATATTAAAATCATCAATTCAAACCGAACACAGAAGGCGTAATTTATAAACTGAAGGTAAAAATTGTCTTCTTAAATATTTCTAATCATCCTTAAACCCTATTTTCTGCATCTTATCTTTTACTTTTCTACTTAATTCTTTGATTTTCCTCTTCCATTTGAAAGAGTTCTTACTCAAGTTTATCATTCATATCTTTAAATTCAAATTTCTCTTGCAAATCCCCCTTCTCTTCAACTGACATATTGTACTGCAATGAGTCAATTCTATGAAGATTCATCTCCCATTTTTCGGAACTTTCTTCAATTGCAACTCCTGGTTTACATTCAACTGACTCCAACATTGTCGGACAAATCTCTCGCTTTATTTTATCCCCTTTCTGAGGTTCTACTATAACTATAAATAACACAGCCACACAAAAAAAAGTGTGCGGATCTGGTAACAAGACACACGTATTCCTATGGATTTTGGGGCGCTGAATTCAAATTCGGTATCAAAAATCACCCATCATGTCATGGTTGAGCCATAACCTAAAAAAATAACGAAACATCATGCACTGAGGCAAATAAATTTCAAAATAATGCCAGTGATGCAAATTGTCACTTCAAAAATATGTCGACAGCTGTGAAGGATCAATCCTTGCCTGATATCAACTTATTTAACATAACTTTACCCAACAGAACCTGACCTCACCTAACCTGAATTAACAGAAATTTATTGAACTAGACGTATTTCCCAGTAGCAAATGTGTGCTACATCGAATGGGTCAACTCGAGCCTAACCTAGAAATAAATCTAACCTAGCCTAACCTAACCTAACCTCACGAAACACAATTAAACTGATTGTGTTGTCCCGTTGTGTTTGCGGTACCGTTTGAATCAGCTTGGGCTTAACCTGCAAAGAGGTCAAACCTATCCTAACCTAAAAAAACTTAACCTAACCTAACCTAACTTCACGTAACCCAATTAAACTCATTGTGTTGTCCCGTTGTGTTTTCGGTACCGTTTCATTCAGTTTCGGCTTAACCTACATAGAGGTTTAACCTAGCCTAATCTAACAAAACCTGACCTAACCTAACCTAGCCGAATGAAATTCAACCACACATGTAGCTATGCAAGCGTACGGTTCTCAGTCTTAAATGTGTGCTACATTTAATAGGTTAACTCGATCTTAACCCACAAATGAATCTAACTTAACAGAACCTAACGAAATTTCGCTTAACGCAACACAACTTAAGTGTTCCCGTTGTAACACAATAAAATTCATTTCATTGTACTACAGGTGGATAAAAATTTAGACGCACATTACTCATTTGAAGAAACTTAGAACTGCAAGTAGAATTGACCCCATTTCAATTAACCTGACAATGTCTGTATCAATTAAAATGTAGAACTGTAACTTAAACATGCAAATGAATAAGAGTTTTATTCAAAATTTTGTTCTCTCTGCTTTTCTTACACTTAAGGGATGTATTTATACTATATTTCGTGTTTGCATTTTATCTTGCTTTTTATCGTAATTCAATTAAATTGATTGTGTTTCGTGAGGTTAGGTTAGGCTAGGTTAGATTTATTTCTAGGTGAGGCTCGAGTTGACCCATTCGATGTAGCACACATTTGCTACTGGGAAAATATGCTTCCAGAGCTTTACGTGTAGTTCAATATATTTCTGTTAATTCAGGTTAGGTGAGGTCAGGTTCTGTTGGGTAAAGTTATGTTAAATAAGCTGATATCAGGCAAGGGTTGATCCTTCACAGTTGTCGGCATGTTTTTGAAGTGAAAATTTGCATAACTGGCATTATTTTGAAATTTATTTGCCTCAGTGCATGATTTTTCGTCATTTTTCGAGGTTATGGCTCAACCATGACGTGATGGGTGATTTTTGATACCGAATTTGAATTCAGCGCCCTAAAATCCATAGAAATACGTGTGTCTTGTTATCAGATCCGCACACTTTTTTTTGTGTGGCTGTGTAATCAGACACACAAGAGACACATTTATAGATGGGGTCTGAGAGAATCGCTACGGCCCGCGCGCGAGTCGTCTAGCCGCTATCGGCTTGAGACGTCAATAATTTCTTGAGTATCAATTCGATTTTCTAAGATTTTCCAGAAAATTTCTTTGTACTGTTGTGAAAAACTTTCTCGCTGAAAGTTTTTTGTTACTCAAAATTCGCTCGATAAACGAAACGCCGGAAGTTAGAGAAGGCCAAAAAGCGCCAGGCATCGGAAAAAAATTAACAACAATTTTTTTTTTTTTTTGAATAAATGTTTGAATCACTTTTGCTCTATCAGTTGAAAAATATTTCAAATTACATTCCCTGAAAAATTTATTTAAAAATCCTTAAAACGGACTGACTGAGCACGATTTGAAGTGAAAAACGTATCAGAATTAAATTTTACAAAAGAGCCAGTTTTTTTGGCTTTAATTAGAGAACTAAAATGCTGCAAATTTTTGCGTAGGAGGAAAAAGATGCGCAATGAAATTCTACAGCTAGACAGAGTCTTTAAAAATCAAAATTCAAAAAAGTTTCTGAAAGCCTCCAGGGATCTCCCCACTCCCAGCAAAATAAGTTTATGTGTCCTTCTTCGATCCGGTAGCTCAATTGTATGCATATGTAATATATTTACTTTGTGAAAAGCACTTCCAGAATATCTGTTGTCGAAATTAAATGGAAAAACATAAAGTCCTGGATTTTAATAGAAAACATCATTCGAAACATCAGGTTTCGATAATAATTGATTTCTAACTTGAGTTTAAATTCTAATCTTGAATTGTATAATGTACAGAGTAGACTTGAAACTCTTTCTTTTCTTTTTTCCCATCCTAATTTTTCGCAACTTGAACAAAATCATACAACGTTATAAAACCAATCCATTTAATAAAAGTTTATAAATAATAAATAAACAATGTAAAACCAATTATTTTTAAATATTTAATTTACAAAGCAAATACATTGAATATGCAGAGAATTGATGGGCTGAAGCGTATTATTTAAACAATTCTTGAACAATTGATTATATCTTAACAAAAAAGAAGAAAAAAGTGAACTTGTAAGAAACTAAAAATGCATATATGCCACCAAAATTCTCAAATACGGTCGCAGTACATTTTTTAGTACATACAGAGCCTTCTGAATGGAAAGGTTCCAAGTTTCATAGTCACCCAGTGGGCACAAAATTTGGCGACGTCTTTACAACATAGTTACGACATCTTTAGGACAACTTCACGACATCCTATGTCCATGTCGTTTCGCTGTCTTTACGATGTCGTAAAGACATCATCAGATCATGCGACTTATTTACGATATCGCAAAGACACCTTAACGACATGGACATAGGATGTCGTAAAGTTATCGTAAAGATGTCGTAAAGACGTCGCCAAACTTTGTGCCCACTGGGAACAATTCGTGACCTATATGAGCTGAAACGTTTTTTTAAATTTTACGCAACATTTAGTTCTCTAAAATTCATTTTCTTACTGGTTTTCTGCAGAATATATACGAAAGGAGCAATTTTCTGTCCAACAAGTTTTTCTCTTTCACAACTTACGTAGATTCACCGAGAAGCGAAGTACAGTAAAACCCTTCAATAGCCCTCCCTTCCATAGTCGTTCCGAGAATTGATGCCGCGCCGCAGGTAGTTGTAACAGGAACTGCGCGGGTCGCGCGGTGCTATAGAAGAGTTTCACTGTATTAAAAAAACTGAATACAATTTTAATTATTTTTTGGTTAAAAATTTGATTTTTCGGTTGAAAATTTTATTGACTGAAAAGCTTTTTTTTCATTAATATTTCAATTATTTTGTTGAAGATTCGATTTTCTTGAGAAAAAATGCAACTGTTTGGTTGAAAATTAATCTGTTTAGGTTAAGGCTTCCATTGTTTTATTGAAAATTCGTTTTTGGTTGTTTTAAATTAATTCAACTTTTTTCAATTTGTAATCAAAATCCTTGAATTAACAACCATCATATTTCTTAATAAGAATTCCCCTTTTTTTTGTTAAAAATTTCAGTACACGGTCAGAAGTTATACTACTTTGTAAAAAATTCATTATTTGATTTGAAAACTCCACTCTTTGATTGTAAATGAACTAGTTTGTTTAAAATTCATATTTTAGAGTTAAAAATACAACTGTTTTGTAGAAAACTCTGGTTTTTTTGTCGGCTTTTGAATTCAATAATTTTAGGTTTAAAAATTATATTGTGGTGGATGAAAATTCAAAAGTTTGCCCAGTAATAAGCGTTCAATTCAGGAAAATTAAGAATCTGTATTCCTATGAAAAAGTGTAAATCCTATTCCTCTCAATCGACTTAATAAAATTTAGCGAAAGCATTTATTTAACTTATTTTTTATTATTATATCTTTTTATGGTTAATGAATTCGACAAATATTTAAATGTATATGTATTTATATTTGAATAATTTATTTGAACGTGTTAAAAATGTATTAAGGAAATCTATTTAAATGTGTGAATTAAAATAATTTTAACTCTAGAGAGGCGGACTTGAATTGATTAAGATTAAATTTTCAAAACTTATATTCCACATGAAGGAATTAAAACAATTTATTACACATATTTTGTGAACTTATTAGAACGAATTAAATAATCTCAAAACACGAATACTTCTGGGGAATAGAAGACATCTCTGTAAGGTGTATCTGTCGGTAAAATTACAAGGAATTAAATATATTGAAAACACGTTCTCTTTTGGGGAATAGGAACTTATGCGGCGGCCGCTATAGAAATAGAAATAAATTAGTTTCGGAGATATCCTATTCTTATAATGACATTGTAGAAAGATGGAAAAATCGCGTATTTAAAATAATAGAATTATCTTCACTTTTACACTGAAATCTGACAATATTAATTTTTCTCTATTTAACGCTTATTTATACCGGGTAATGGAAACGCAATCGCACAACTCACGTTGGAGTTTAAGTTATACTTGAAAAACAAATTAAATCTTTGGTTTTCGAAAATCCTATTTATTTCCAAGGTGTCTAGCGATCAGATTTTTAAATAATAAGATTTAAAAATGTCTTTTTGTAATTTATCCCAAAATAACTAATAGAAATGGAAATTTTCGCAATATGCCGATGATTGCTTAAGATCATTTAATGTTAATTTTATGAGAGTTAACATTTTTCCTTTAAATAGGTTAAAAGCTATCGTAATTCTCTTTTAAATGAGCCATATGATGAAGATATTTTGTAATTTTTTAAAAATATAATGCAAAAGTAATGAAAATTTCAATGTTTTATTTTAATTATAATTAAATCCAATATAATAAACATTTTTAATATTTAATGTTCAAATAAAAATGTTACAAATATTTTTGTAAAATATAAGAAATAAGTAATCATGAGGATTCTATCCAATTTATTCCAAATATAAATTAATTGAATTTTTATTAATATTTTGTTTAAAGGTAAGATGTCTTCGAAGTTTTCAAACTTTTTTGTTTTAACTTTGTAAAACGTTTGATATATTAAATAATTTAATGTAGAAAAATTAAAATTTGCATTACCTTCATCCTGGCTTCTTTATTAGAGAATTCTCATAGCTTTTAACCTAATTAGGAGGTAAGGTTTAAAAAAAAAATGCCGATCCTAAATTTTTCTCGATTTTTTTTCGGCTAAATGAAATTCCCAAGCTTTTCCAGATTTCTCTATCCGCAAGCCAGCTTGATTGCGTAATTATTTAATTAGACATCATAATGAGATAAAAATTTGAAATTTATATCTTCATAAACCGGGAAATTGAAAATTTTCAGCATTTAAAATTTAATAAATGCAAAACTTTTTATTTTAAAGAATCAGGGTTGTTACAAAATTTCATATTTCTCTGACCGTTCTAAATTTTTCTTTTATGTATAAAAACACAATCATATATAATGTTAGAAGTGGTTATCGACAAATTACTTAAAACATACATAAAATTGAATAATAATCAACTACAAAATGGTTTCTATCAAAAAGATAAATTTTCCACAAAAATGGAACCGTTAAATTTTCAGTTAACGAAATTAATTTTCAACTAAATAAATTAATTTTTAACCGAAAATAGGATAGATAAATTTTCAGTTAGAAAAATAAACGTTCAAAAGAAAAAACAATACAAATAAATTAATGTTTATTCAAAGTTAGTGCAGTTAGGCACAACTGGAGATTTTTTACATAATATACTTAAGTTAAGTATTCTATGAAGAAAACATGTAAAATATAGTAATTTGCGTGCCAAGATGGCGGCAAAGATACATTTTTTTTTGCTACTCGTTACTATTACTTGATGCTTCCAATTTATTAAAAATTTTCAAAGAAAAGCATGAATCTCCAGTTGTGTAAAAAATATTGAAAGTGTATGACGTCACATCTAGGCGGCAATATGGCGTGACAGAAATACAAGTTTGAACAGGGCACATAATTTTTTTCCAATAAAAATTCGACAGTAGCCTTTTTTAAATTACACTTGTATTATTAGTGATTTTAAATAATTTTATATTAAAGAAAAAAAAATATAGGGGGTGACCCTATAAAGTTATTCATTTAAAATGACATTTTAACTTGTGAGATTCTTAATTTCATCACCTGTGATTATTATAAGGATTTAAATAACCGCGGTAGTTGATTTTCA
>NC_046664.1:43915870-43927327 GCF_010883055.1 Belonocnema kinseyi
CGCCAGTCAGCAGCGAACCTTACGACTAGAAAAGGAATCCACCAATCAAAGAATAATTCTTTATATTATTCAGTGGATCCGAAAGGTAGGACGTAACAATTATCAAATTAAAATAGACAATTTTTTAAACTGCACATCAATATCAGAAATAAGGTAAAATTGTGATTTATTGAGAGAAAAAAAAATAATACAAAATCCTTGGTTAATGAAATATAAGTTCAGCTTTTGAATTTAAAGAAAATATGCTACTTTTACAAAATATACGCATTATTATTTTATTTGAACTTTAAATTATAAAGTAGGTAATTTCTGATATGCATGTGCCATTTATAATGATTATTTATTTTCATTTCAATAATTGTTCATTAAACCCGGTTTGATTCGTGCGCCAACAGTGACCAATGAGTGTGATTGTGATTCAAACGTAAAGTGAAAGCGTGAAAAACTACTTATTGTGATTGATATTTCATGCAATGGAAAACTGTGCGTTCACCTTATAGTTCATTTGGCTCTTTCCTGTTTCTGACAGAAATGACTGAACATAACCTAGAAATAAGGAAAAACGATTGTCTCAACAAAGGTAAGGACTTGTTTTATTTTCAATTTTATTGTTTTGAATGTATCCAGATCACGAGTTTAAACTAATTGATGATAAAATACAGATAATATCATGACTGGTGCTAATCTAAAGTTACAAAAAATTAAAAGTTCCATCTAGTTATTTTGTGCTGCATTTTTGGCGTCGTTGAAATATCTTGCAAAAAGTTGTAGTAGTTGTGGTAGTATTAAGTTAATAAATTATTAAAAGTTTAATTTGTTGCATAAAAAGTTAAATATCTTCAGAAATAATTGGTGAATATGAAAATTTCTTAAAAAATGGCACTGGAGCTTCATTTAGTAAATTTATCATGTAATTTTGAGATGAATCGGTTTAATATTGTTGGCTATCGGTCGGCTGTAATGCAAAAAAATCTAATTTTGGGCATAAAATTGTAATATTTTTAGAAATAATGTATAACAATTTTCCGAAAAATAAAAACTCAATTCTTTGTGAAATTTTTAGGCCAATCAGTTGAATATCGTAGGCCACATGTGGACTGAATCGCTAAAAATTATACATTTTTCCTGGTCAGAATCTGCGATGTCATAATACATTTTTGCATTTATGTGGCGTGAAAATAAGAATTTTGGTTGGAGTCAATATTGTATTTAAAATTAATTTAGGAATTTTTTTGGTAACAAAAATCAACATCGATTATATAAATATAATAATATAAATTATTTTATTTAGAATGTCAAGAATGTTAAAAATGCTGATATTTCCATGTTCCCGAAAATTGTTTTCCCTGAAACTAAAGTAATTGCTTTGGTAATTTTTTATTAGAATTTCGTATAGAAATTTTAGATTATATACCTTTATTCGATCAAATTAAATATGAATTAAAGAGATTCATTATTTCTTTAAACTTAAGGACTTTCAGCACTTTGTAAATGTCTCTATAAGTTTCTCGATTAAAAAGGTTTTGTTACCCTTATTGTAATGACTGTTTCTTCCAGGAAAGAATATCTTATTCATCAGAAAATTAGAAATTAAAAAAAAATTCTAGTTTTGTCGATAAGATAATATAATTCTGTTTTAGGCCTTTATCCAATTTTTTTGGTGCCGATTTCAAGTATTTGATTTAATTTATTCATTTGTATTCTTTTTATTATTTATTATATTCATTTATTTCATTATAATATTTAAGATCATCTGCTTACGAGTCTTTGTAAATATTACATTTTTATTTAATTCTCACCTCGCAATAATTTCACTGTGATTATTAACTCTGCGAAGAAAAATATTTACATCTTTGTTTTTGAATCTATGTAATTCAAATAAATATGATTAGGAAACCATTTTTTTTTAGTAATTGTTATAATTGTATATCACAGGGTGACCACTGGACCGGGAAACAGAGAATTTTTTGAGACCGGAAATTTTACAAATTCTTAGATTACAACAGTTTTTAAAATAATTAGTTGAATTGATCTTTTTTTCAATTATGATATCATTTAGTTTACAATGCGTTATTCAAAAATCTTTGACTAAAATTTTTTCATTTTGATTTTCATTTTTAAACGTATATTTTTAATTTAAAGAATTTTAAAGTGTAGTCTTGAAAACTTACACAATTAAAAATTAAAAGCATTTGAAGTTGAAAGTTTTTAAAATAAAAAATAGTATTATTTTATCAACTGTAAATATATATAAATTAATCAATAATTTGTGGAATGGATCTGTACTTTAAGTATTAAAAACTGCATAATAATTTATTTGATTAATCGATTCTAAATTCGTTCAAAGTTTAAAAATTTCCGGATTGTTACTGTTTCAATTCGAAATTGTTAGTCATTAAAAAAATATAAAGGTGCGATTAAAACTATTTTAATCTTAAAAATAACTTAATAATATATTCGTAATTAAAGGCTTTTATTAAATTAAAAAAATGGTTTCAGTCCAAATGATTCACTGTTTAATTCATTTAATTTGAAATTTTTCTATTAGGAAAAGAGAATAATTATTTAATATTTAGCGATATGTGACTGTTAATTTAATACGAGTAAACTGCAGCCAATTATTTAAAAGTAAAAATTTTGTAAGCGTAATTGGTGAATTTTTATGTAAAAATAATAATTGAACACTTATTATTTGTTGAAATTTTTTCAGCAATTTTAAGAGATAGTTAAAAGTTTTAAAAATATTCAAAATTAATTTAAAATTTCATATGATGCTAAGTAATTTAAACGAAGTGTGTGGACATGTTTTTTAGAATTTCTAAACATATTTTAAAATTAATAGAATTTTTTCTACAATTTTTAGAAAATCCTGCACATTTTTTTAAGAATCCTTAAAATCTTCCAGGGTCTTTGTTGACAATAATTCTGGAAATCTCTAAATTTTTTTTAATATTGTGTTTAAATCATTTTTTAAACTGAAAAATCATTTTCAGTTTTCCTAGGAATATTAAAAAAATGTTTTTATTTTTTGGAGTCTTTCAAAATTCTTAAAAGGCTTCTAAATGTTTTGTTTGAAATCTGCAAAAATCTACATTTTGTTTTAAATTAGGTTTTGGCTATTTAATATAATTTCAAGTTCTAAATTAATTTTGAATCCTTTTAAAACTTCTAAATATCTTTTAAAAGTACTCTAATTTTTTCTGCAAGTAATAAGTGTTTAATTGATATTTATAAATCCAAATTTGAAGGAAAATTTGTTTAAATTCACACGATTTTCTAGAAGTTGTAGGACAAATTCAATTAATTTCAAAAGTTATGTAGAAGTTCTGAAAGAATTTCAAAAATAATTTTAAATTTGAAAAAATTTAAAACAACTTATAGATTTCTCAAGATTTGGAAATAAAATTTTTAAGTTTTTCAAGGATGCTTAAAGTGTTTGAAATGAAAATAATTTAACTTTTAATTTAAGAACTTTTAAGTTAAAAAAAATTAAATTAAAATTTTTTTAATGTTTCTAGTCTAAAATAGCTTAATAATATAATTTTAAAAGTTTTAAAAGTTCATTGATTGATTCTTTAATTTAGAATACTGAAAATTTTATCGTGGATTTATATTTTTGGAAATTAATCGAAATTTTTGAACTCTATAATTGATTAATGTTAAAAAAATTTGAATTGTTCAGTTTATCTGCATTTAATTTAAAATGGTTACATTGAAAAGTGTTAGTACCTTCCAGCTAATACGTGTAAGTTATTGAGCATTTGAATACAAAATGTTTGGTGGTTCGGAGCCCACCTTAAACTATAGGTCCCCCTTCCACCACCAAGTAAGTGTGTGGGGGTGTGTGTAAAGGAATAGAGAAGAAGGTGCAAGAAAAATGTAAACCCTCAGGGGACACATTAGAAGCTTCCATTCCAGAATACAACATTTTTGAATTGAAAAACTTTTAAACTTCAACTTTGAAAGTTTAAAATTCAAGAGTTCCACTTTGAATACTTTAATTAGTTATTTATTCCTTTAAATAGAATTTAAAAATTGTATTGACCGGGAAAAATATTTTCGAACCGGGAAATGACCGGGAATTTTTTTCCTCGATTAAAACGGTCACCCTGATATCAATAAATGGTAACAATTTTAATAATTTGTATAACTAGAATTTTCATTTTTTAATCAGTTTTAATTTCCAAAATATTTCATCGTAGAAACATTTAAAAAAATGTATCATTTTCAGATTTCAATAATCTTCAATTATAATCGATAAAAGAACGAACAAAGTCCACGCAGTGAAGCGGAATGTAATCATTTCCAAAGTAAAAGACCATACATCCATAATCATGTCGCTAAAGACTAGAGTCAAGAAAGAAAATGCATTAAGAAAAGATGTAACTAAAATTAAAAGAACTCATGATGTCGTTCTTCCTTTTTATCCAAATGAATGTTTTGTCTGCAAAAGCACTAATCAATTAAAGATATGTGGTCGATGTAACATGGTATCCTACTGTAGCTCAGATCATCAAAAAGAGCACTGGCCTCGTCACAAAGACATTTGTAATGTAATATCGTCTATCCTAACTGAAAAAGGAGTCTCTCACGTCTACGAAAATCTGCGCGGTATTGATTCATCAAAATGGAGACAAGCGAAGATAAACCTGATGAGTCTAATAGCCAAGAAGTTGTCTCGACCAATTACAGTCGAAGATTCAGATATAGTTGCATTTCCAAGAGTTTGTTTCGCCTGCTACGATGCCATACAAGAAAACTTACGAAATTGTCCTGCTTGTCCGTTCGCAAGCTTTTGTGAAGAACACCGAAGCAGTTCCCTCCACGACGAAGATTGCATAAAAATAAGAGAGTTCCAGGTTCAAGAAGTTTCCAGAATGAAGAATTTGGATGTGAAACTTGAGCATGCAACCTTCAAGAGAATCGTAGAAGGGACGCCATTTTGTGAAAATCTACAGCCACCTAGTTCAATAACAGAATATTTCGAAGATTACATTAAACTGCCTCTTAAACTCTACAAAGAACTCAAAATCCATATCTCGTATTATTTGTCTGCACCACTATCGATATTCAGCGCTATTCAAAAAATGAATCTAGAGATTGGCTCTGCATTGGTTTTGCATCTGATAGATTCACCCCTTTCTCTTAATGATTCAAAGCCCTGGGAAATTCTTCTACATTTACTGCCAAAGATACAGAACTTAAAGATTGTACTTGTTAACTCAGAGTTTCGTCCTGGTTGTACATCTAAAACAACGGAAATTGCCCTGTGCAAAGATTGCAAATTTCGGAATAAGACACTGGTTGTTGATGTCAACGTATCTACATACGGAGATTACAAGAATTACCGATATTACCAGCAGCCGGATATCCTCGTGAACTTTGATGTAACAATTACGTGTGGGCGCGTTGAGTCAAATAAAGGAGTAGCATCGGATTTGGATTGGAAAAAACTGAGTTGTCCCATTGTATTTTTATCTTCGTCAGAAATTGAAGCGTCATCAATAGAATCAACGTTTCAGTCTGATTCCGAGTTTTCTCAGGTGTATTACAATGGACGGAACAATTTCCAATCTTTGAAATTTTCCCGAAACCTCAAAAGCTTATGCGCAGATCTGAAAAATCAATTTATAATCGTTTTCAAAAGACTGCCAAAAATGAATGTTTCGAAAAATTGCTTCTATCCTAGTGTTTGTCCAGTGTGTTCCTCTAAAGCTCTAATAGTGTGTGAATTTTGCAAGATGATATTCTACTGCGGATTTGAGCATCTTAAAGAACATCAGAGTCTACACAAGGATTTCTGTGATGCCGTTCAAAGACTGCTGACTGAAACTGGAGCTTCAAATCCTTTCGATAATCTCGAAAAAGGTGATCCAGAGTCTTGGTTAAGAGCGAAGATTGATCTGATGTACAAAGTGCAGCTCAAACTAGGAAAAGAGCGACAGCTTACGAAGTGCGAAGAACAAATGTTCCTGTATACCAAAACCTGCTTAATTTGCCACAGTGGTGATCTGAGTAATTTGACGACTTGTGAATGTGGGATTAGTCTTTGCGAAAAACACACAGATAACTTGAGGCATCAACAACTTTGCAGAGATTTATTGCTGTCTTTTAAACTGTCGACGACTATGATCCGAGCAGATCTAGATGTTTTAGTGAAACCTTTTATTCGCGAAAGAACTGATATTCTTCCTTCTTCGATGGATAGCTTCATAGATTCGTGTTTGAGTCTGAATAAGGAAGCATCACAAGGAAAAAATAAACCCAATACCCCTGATATTCAGAAGATTATGCTTTCCGACCTCCTCTCCAGGCCTCTGACTTTTCTTTATGCTTTGCAAAAACTAAATTTGAAAGTAGAGAAAACAATGGTCGTTCATGTAATATGTGCAATGGATACTGACTATTCCGAGACACATTACTGGGATTTCGCTTTATACTGGCTGAGGACACTGAGAACCTTGAAAATGATTTTCATTGGACCGAAAATGTGTCCAGTGAACGGGGATGATGTTTCGAGGACGTTCAAATATATGAAGAGTCGCTCTTACTTTGGAAGACTTGGAGTGGAGATCAAGCAAGAAAGATACGACGAATATTTTCAGGATCCTTCTTTCGAAAAGCCTGATATTATTTTGGGATATGATCTAGACCTACAAGAAATGTATGGAATTTCTAACAATTCCAAGTGCCCTTGGAAGGAGACAATCATAACTTTGGCGAAACTGGAAGTACCATTCGTGCTGACTGCAGGAACAAAAGAGCAAGCCCTTAAAGATCACGAAAAGATATGCTCGGTTTTAGGAAAATCTATTAATTTTGCCCTTTCCGAGCGAAATCCATTCGCAAGTTTATTTCCTAGGAGACACGTCTTATTTCAGAGTTTACGTCACTCGAATGATTATATCATTATCTACACTAATTGGAGTAAAAATTTAATTAAGAGGCCTAGATTAAAAAGTTCTGGGGGAGACACGAAACTAGCTGCTAGCGCAAAGTTTGAGTCCAATAAAAGCAGAACTGGAGGAACGATTGAGAAAAATCCTGTAGGAGAATCTAAACGAAGAGAGAATTTGGAATCTAGTTTGAAACAACCTGCCAGTAAGAAAATCAAAACTGATACAGGATTTGAAATAAAACCCTCTCAATTTAAAACTATTCCACGCGATACAAATCCACTTAATCCAACTGGCCCAAAAAATATTGGATGTAAGGTAAAACCAAGAGAAGGTTTAGAATTTAATTTGAAAGCAGAGGAAACTGATAAACTATGCGACGAAATAGAGTGGCAGTTCGTTAAGAGATCACCTAAGAAGGAAAGGATGCAAAAAAAAGATTTGCTTGATCTTGTGAAAAGTGGTCAGGAAAAGAAAAAAGTCCATCGAATAGTTGCACGTACATCGAAAATATCTCAAGTTGATAAACTTAAAAACGAAACAAAACTATCTGATGCGAAGAATTTTGAAAGGAATCAAAATAAGGCAAAACTAGCTAACGGAAAAAAACAAGGAGTAAGAAACCGGAAGGAAACGAGACTGGTCAGTGTGAAAAATCCTGGTCCCGTACGAACACTTCTACAAAATGCGCGATATAAATCGAAATTGGAGTCACCCAAGTTACAAAAAATGGTAATATCTGGTATGAAAAAACTTTCGGAGTCTGCAAAGAAACCAATCAAGGAAAAAGTGAACAAGAAGGAATTATCTAGTATTGAAAAAATTGGAGAGGAAAATAGACGCTTTCTGGGAAAGTTTGCAACTAAACTGAATCCATTTAAGGTAAAAAATATTAAGTGCGAAACAAAACCAGACAATTCGAAAAATGGTCAAACAAATCAGGATAAAACAAAACTAGCTGCTGCTGAAAATTACAGATGTGAAATCGCGAATTTAAAAACGAAACAAACTGATAAGGAAGCTGTGGGATGCGAAATAATATTTAGAGAAAATTTTGAGTCTGCACCAAAAGCAGCAGTGACTGATCAGGAAATCAAACAGGCTGCCGTTGAAAAAGTTGAATCGAAAATGAAATCCTCACAGATGAAAGATATGGGACTCAAGATGCAAAAAACGATGTCAAATCTTTTTGATAAAACAGAAAATCAGTTGCAAAATAGGATATTTTCTGCTACTGTAAATATCGGATTTGAAAATGAGGAATACGAGCATGAAAGAGTTGAATACAAACCTAAATCTGTTTTGGTTGTCGATTACAAATCCGAAATGAACTCAGTGGTTAAGAGAATGGAATCAAAGACGAATCTAGATTACCAATTAGAAATCAATTATTTTGAAATTAAAAGAACAGCTGACAAGGAAACTTTTGGATTTCAAACAAGACGAACAGGAAATTTGGAACTGAAATCAAACACTGATGTGGAATCGAATTCTCTCAAAAATCCTAATAAGAAGGAAAACTTGCTGCGGAATGAACTATCTGATGTAGGAAAAATAGGACATGAGACGGAGAATCTTGAAAATGATAAATTTAATCTTAAATTAGAAAAGAAGTTTATAGAGACTAATTTCAACTTATCCAGCAGTCTCGATTCTACTCTTAGAATGGACATTTCAAACGCTCAAACAAAACTAAATGGGAAGGAAAATCTTGAATGCGAAGCGAAACTAACAGAAAATTTGGAATCGAAATCAAAACTTATAACTAAAGAATCAGATAAGGAGAAATGTGTTGACGACAGAAAACTATCTCAAACTGAAATCAGTTTCAACAAAACATTTACCATTCATAAATTCGAATCTAGTTTGAGCATTGAAGTGGCAAATAGTGAATCCCAACTAGTAGGATTGAAAACTGGATGTGTAGCAAGAATAACTGAAATTTGTCGAAGCTTATTTATACTTTTTATGCTAATCTGCATTTGGATTTTGATGCATCTGAAATTAAAATATGAAGATTTTATTGATTATTTTATGAATCAGAAGCAAGAAACTGCTGTTGAAAATTTCGATTTTGAAATTGATGAAAGTGTTGCAAGTGTCGAGTCTACCGTAAACTTGAACAACACTCAGAATTCTAGTTCTGGGGAGTTTGAAGTGGCACCACTCAATTTTCAAAATGGTGATTTTGGAAACAAATTAGGAGACAGTGTGGAATGTGAAGAGCAGGTTCGTGCAAAAAAGAGTTCAAACTTCAAGGCCAAGTCCAGATCTTTTAATAGAAAGTTGCCCGAGGAGAAATTCTTCTGCAGAGAGACACATGAATTGTTGATGGAAAAGTTACTTTTTGAAGAGAAAATGAATCATTTTGCGAATGAAAAACTGTATCTGCGACAAGAATGTGAACGGGTTGAACAAGAAAATGTCCTGATAAATGATATTAGACTTCAAATAAACGAGGGAATTACCGCAGAATTCCAAGATGAAGATTAATTTTTTTTCGTTTAGGTAAGTTTCATGAAGAATTATTTTATTGCAACTGAATTTATACAAAAGTTATACAAAAAAAAGTTATTCGACAGTTTTCAATTACAGAGAAGCTACAAAATCCCAATTTCGAAATTTCCTAACTTTACCCTGACATCTAAATTTTTGTTAGGTATAAAACAACCTTACTTTTTCTCAATATATTTCAAACACTTTTAGTGAAACCAGTCATAAAGAATTTTATAATGTGTCATCCACAAATTATGTAAGACCTGCGTAAAACACATGAATTTTTAACAAAATACATACATTTTTAACGATATACTGGAATTTTCAGCTTGAAAAAATAAATTTTAAATAAAAAAAAGTTCAAAATCTTCAATAAAGAATGAATTCCTAACACAACATGTAATAGTTAGTATTTCCACCAAAAAGTAATTTTATTTACTATAAAAAAATTGCATTAAACCAAAATATTCAAATTTTCAACAAATTAGTTAAATCCTCAACCAAAGGAGTCTAATTTTTAAACAAAAAAGAGGAATTTTTAACAAAAGGGCTTAATTTTTAACCAAGAAAATGCCTTCAGTCAATAAAGAAAAAAAAGTAATGCAATATGTTGAAATTTCGATCCGAAATACGAATTTCCTACAGAACATTTGAATTTAAAATCTGAAAATATAAATTTTTGAGAAAAAAGTTGATTTTTCATCTCGAAGACATGAATTTTGTACCAAAATTATTTAATTTTCGATACAAAAAATACGATTTTTCGACCAAATAAATAAATTTTTTAACTAAAGAATGTACATTTTTAGTTAAATTTTAAGTTAAAGAAATAAATTTTAAATAAAATGATGAATCATGAACCAACAAAATGAATTTTTAAGTAAATAGTTGAAATACCATCCCAAAAGATGGAATTTATACCAAAAAAGACAAATTTTTAACAAAATATGTAAATTTTCACGTAAAAACATACATTTGAAACTGAAAACAGAATATTGAAATTTTTAGTTCGAAAATTAAATTTTTTGCCGTAAATAACAAACGAATTTTCAACAAAAAAGTTGCATTTTCAACCAAAGAATTGATTTTTTTACCGAAAAATAAAATAGTTAAATTTGTAGCAAAAAGAAAAAAATTCAAATAAAAGAAATTTTTAACGATAGTTAAATTTTGAACCAAAAAGATTACTTTTTAACAAAATACTTGAATTTTTAACAAATATTTAATTTTTAAAGAATCTTTTAACATAATAGTTAAATTTTCAACCAAAGACATAAATTTGCAACCAAAGAAATACATTTTTAACAAAATAAGATGAATTAGTCAACAGGAAGATTCATGTTCAACCACAAAAGACGAATTCTCAACAAAATGCAGGAGCTTTGAGCCAAAGTAGTTCAATTATCAACTGAAGGTGATATATTTTCAACCAAACATAGAATAGTTCAATTTTCAGTTAAAAATGAATTTCAAAAAGAAAAATTTCAAAAAAAAAACGTTAGGTAAAAAATAATTGTCACAAAAAATAAAATAAATTTCTAATGAAATAGATTTCCAATCAAACATAAAAATTTTCAACCAAGAAGATTAAATTTCTATCAAAATAGATACATTTTCTACCAAAAATTTCCGAGAAAAAAATTATTTGCAATCAAAGAAATAAATTTTTCACGAAAAGATCAGTTTTCAACAAAAAAGATTAATTTTATACTAAAAACGATTAATTAATAATAAAATGCGTGAACTTTCTACCAAATATTTGAAATTTTAACAGAATTATCAACCTCGTAGTTATATTTTCAAAAAAATAATCGAGTTTTTTAACCAAAAATATGAGTTAGTCATCAAGAAGATGAAATTAAAAATTCATTAATTAATTATATTATTTGAATTAAATAAAAAATTACAAAAGGTGAATTCTCAACACAATGCAGGAAGTTTAAACTAAATAATTGAATTTTTAACTTAAAGCGATAAATTTTTAACCAAATATGGCATCGTTAAATTTCCCGTTACAATTTTTATTTAAAGCCAATTTAATCATTTTCAACATAATTTTAATAAT
>NC_046664.1:43927427-43933774 GCF_010883055.1 Belonocnema kinseyi
TATAATAATATAATAATTTAAAATAATTTTTTTATTTTTTTAATAGTTTATTGATTGTTGATATTTTAACCAAAAAATTTTGAATATTAACTAAGTAGTTGTGACTTTTAAACAAAAAATATGCCATTTCTACTAAAATTGACCAATTTTTTACTCAACAATACGAATGTTAAAAAAATGATATTTAAAAAAAATTGATGATTTTTCAACAAAACTATCAAATTAACTTCAACTTCAGTTCATTAAAAACTACCTGACTGGCATGCTTTAACTGTCATTTCCTCACTTTCTAGAATTCTCTGATTTATTTGTGAAATTTTTTATCGGGCTCGTAAATTTAATAATTTTAATCGGTCACCATTTTGGGCGCAAGTTTGGGCGCGCGTCCGGTAAATTTCGTGTTTCGCGCTCGGATATTTCTTGTTTGAATTTGGAACGTTTGATTGGAACTTTATCAAAAATATCTCTTTTAGGTCGCACTATTTATATGCGCCTCCATATTCTGAATTTTCCACTTAATTAAGTATAGTTAAGGATTAAGTTTCTATATTTTCTGAACCACCTTAGAATAAATAAAGGAAACTGTAATCCTTTTTTCAGACATTTTTTTCTATCTCGCGTTGCTATGCTAAGAATAGGATTTTGGTTTTCATGTAATTTTTTCTGGATAAAGCAAAATATCCTACAAGTCTCATTTTAGATTTTTTACGTATTGCGCGTCTTCTGGCGTAATGTTGGAATTTTCGATTTTCTAAATATTACTTACGATAAATAAAAACAAAATTACGAGTCCTATTGGAAAATGGTTAAAAGACATTTTTTAGGATTTTTCAAAAGCTGTCACTTCTCTTTGAGACTTTTTTTTCGCAGTTTGCGCAGTTTGGCCAGCCTAATACTTTCTCAATCATAAATTATGAGAATTTAATCAATTATTACAAATGATTTATGTCTTTTTTTGACGAATAACTTTTTTCTATTAATTTATTTTCGTACCTTTTGTCGTTTTTCCACAAAATTTTTTATTTTAATTTCTAATGTCATTTTTTACGTTGAAAACAAAAAGTACGCGTCCCATCAAGAAGTGATTAGTAACGAATTTGGAGATCTTTTTTTGTATGACAATTTTTATGAATTCATCTTTTTCCGCATCCTGGATAGTTCGACCAAAAAATGGAATTTTTGATTTTTAATAATTTTTTTTTTAATAAAAATTTGAATTTTAGATTTTCCAAGAAAATCCAAAAAGTTGTTATGATAATCTTTCAGGGCTTTCAAAAAGCTATGTTTTTCTTCTTCTGACTTTTTTACATTGTGCATTGTTTGGTTCAAAATTTTGATATTCGATTAATTTTGAACATTTTGAAGATGCTGTAACTCTAAGAATTTTTTGTTGAAAAAAGTAATTAGGATAAATTGTTTGGCTTTCTGAGCACTATGAATAGTTGTAGATACAAATTTTAAATATAAAAAAATGGTTCTAAAACTTTTGAAAATGCTCTAACTTTTTGAGTTTTAATCCAAAATGGCTGGATGACGAACTAGTCCTTTCTTTTAGGATCTAAAAAATGTGTGCTAAAGATCAATTTAATCTGTTCATTTTTTTAGAGTTATCGTGTTTATGGTCGGATGGTCGGTCGGACAAAAACTGTTGTGTTAAATCTCGGATTTTTCTAATATTTTCTCAATTATAAATGACGAGAATGTAAAAAAGAAAAATAATTCAATCAGGTTTGCCCAAAATAGTATTGGCTCCATGATGGCCCATTGAAAGTATTAACATTCGCGTTAAGCGGGTTCGATTTAAGTTCGATTTAAGTGAAGGCCATTTAGGGCTATGTCCGAAACCGCATTTAAATAGGATTCCCAATGTAAAATTAAATACAAAATTTGTAAATTACTTGCATTTTTTGTTGTAGTATAATCACAGATTAAATTAATTTCAGAATACAGAGGATGACAGTTAATTTGAATGTTGGATTTGCGAAACAGAGGACCAGGAGCTGAAGCTGAAGAACATGAAACGAAGTGATTTACTGCCAATCAAAAAGTTTTCTGTCGTATTTGTTCACTTTTTGTCTTATTTTAAAACTTTTTAGTGTATTTTTTTTTTGCATTAGACTTAAAATTAGAATTGTATTTTATTCAGATAACTGCAATCCACGATTTGCATGTTTGATTTCCGTTTGAAAAATATGTCTTCAGAGGTCAGTGATCTGGAATAAGCCTTTCTTTTAAGTTTTAGCGGTGTTGGACTCTGTATACTATTTTGGCATGTTGCGTTTATTTTTAAATTAAGATTTCATCGAAAAGTGATATTATATTTAATTGACGCCTTTCTCCAGTAAATGCGTATTTAATAAGCTAAATATATCTATTTAGAAATTAAAAGCATGTATAAAGCATTGCATTATTATTAGTAAATGCAATTCACTCAACAAATTTTATACTAATTTTTGCCTGTTGATTTTCATTTATGTTCATATTTCCCTTAATGGTACATCTTTACTATTTTTATACATATATTACCAATTGAAAATAAATTAATTTTTTAACAAAAATCATATGATTATTAAAATATTAAAAATGAATATCCTAAAATTTAGAAAAATAATACTTTTTCAGTGTACAATTTACATAACTTAGGATGATTCAAAGTGATACGTACGTTTGGCGAAAAAAATATTTTTATTATTTTGAACATCCCCTTAAATACCCTTGAATTTTGCTCGGGAAATGTCCCAAAAAATGCAAAATAGTAACAGCGCAATATCATTTGTAAGTGTTAAGTTTCCAATTATTTTAAAACTAATAAAAAATGATTATTAAATATTATTTATTGTGTACAAAATTTTTCCGCTGCAAGAGTATCATTTTTTGGTTAGCATCTTTCGTAATTATTTAAACAATTTTCATTTGCTTAAAATTTTGTTCTTTATTCTTCAGATCGTCAAAATTGATTATTTTCTGGAATTAATGGTTACAATTAACCATTGTTGAGATTCACCTGTTCTCTACAATGTTCGCCAATTATTCAAATAAATTTCATTTACTTAAACAATTTTGTTTCCCCCTGTAAATCTTGAAAATTTACTACTCTCTAGAATTAATAAGACATTTGATAAATGTTAAGAGTGATATTTATTAATAAACTACGTAAACAATTAATAACCATTCGCTTGCGTCTTTTCATTGGAAGGGGGGTGATAATTCTAATTTTTTTGTATCTCTTTCACTATTTTGCTTATTATGCTGGTTAAAAAAACTAAAATTTGGTCATCTATCCTATGAAAAGTGGCAAGTGATTTTATATGTTTCAATCATTGAAAACTGCCTTTTATACAAAATTTCACTTTGAACATTTATTATCCGCGTCATTAATTATAGAGAATATTTTTTCACGGTATACAGAGAAAGCAAATCGTTTAAATAATTGTCAACTAACGTACAAAAATATATAACCTTGAGAATTTGTCAATTGATAACCTGATTTCTGAAAATACTAACTTCATGATTTGGTGAAAAAAATTATACAAAAATAAACCTTTAAACAAATGGAATGTATGTTCAACGAAAAATATTATTTTTGATTTGCATCAAATATTTCATTTATACCGAGAAATTGTAAGTTTTTATGAATAACTGGAAAAAATATTGTTTAAGCAAATAATAATTGTTCAAAAAATTCAAAATTAGTACAATGGGGTTGTGGTGTTTAAAATTAAAATTTATTGGGTGTAAATTATTCCTTGAAATTTATTAAGAAGCGATTCAAATTTAATTCACAAAAAAATAACAAGTGGGTAAAATTCAAGTAGAACAAATGCTTTTGAGAATATACTTAGCATATTTAAGCTCGTACAGGGCATTTATGGAGCATTTAAGAGAATTTAAAGTATTCATTGCTGAAGCAGTTATATATTCTAATTGGTACTAATATTTTGTATAACACACTCTAGAGTGAATTAAACGCATGCTTGTTTTAAATAATTTATCGTTTAATGCGAAAAATATGTTATCTATTACTCTGACTTCTTTCATTATTTGAATTTAGCGTCATTTCTAATTTGAGGCCATAAATTTTCCCGCGGAATTTAATGATTTAATTATTACTTGCGTATTTTTTAGATAAATTTTGCTATTATAGCAATTGAAATTTGAATTAAAACGTTTTATATAAGTAGGAAGACATTTTTGTATTCAAAGTTAATCAAAATAGATAATAAAATTTTACGATTCTCAAAGCACATAAATGTAGATCGTGTTCTCGAGCATATGATCATGCTCATCCGGAATATATTGATATTTATATTTTTAGTTTGTCTCTAGGACGTAACATTTCTAAAAATTGTACGTTTTAGTAGTTCTTTTCCCAGCAAATTAGCATTTTTAAACTAAAAGCATCACCAAGATTCCAGATTTTCAACAATTTTAGCTTTTCTTAGGGTTTTATGCCAGAAATGGGTATTTTCAGTCATAACTTATTAAATTGCAGAGATAAAACAATTTTCAACAATTTGGGTTTTTCGGTTTTATCGATGTTTTGTACCGATAATGGACATTTGTAAGCAAAAATCAATAGATTTTAAAAGTTCGTAATTGTTGAACAATTGGTATTTTCTAATATAAATATTTACCATTTAAACCAGATTTAGGTATTTTAAACAATTTGAGATGAAGTTAGTATTTTTGTCGGAAATTGGTATTTTTATTTTAAAAAATTATACTTCAAGAAAGATTCATAACTTTTTAACAATTTTTAATTATTTTGTTAGTTTAAACCAGAAGATGGTATTTTTAGTAAAAAAATCATTACATTTCAAAAAGATAAAACGTTGTGTCCAATTTAAGGTTGCGCTGGGTTTCAATCAGCCCCATGCATCGCCCCCACTTTTCTGTTTCCTTACGATCGGAGGGGAATTGTCGGTTAAACAAATCCAACAGATGGCGCCACAAAAAGTAAACTTGATGCTGTTTGCAAATAAAAAAAAAATAGATGAAAAAATAGTTCTAACTATTACTAATTATTTAAAAAAAGAAAAAGTCTTGAAAATATGTAGTTTAATATGAATAAAATTTAAATTTGAGATACATTTTAAAAGCAGTTCGAACTTTATATTTTTGTCATTCATTTTGATCATATTATTAATTTTATTATTTGTTAAAGTTAAAAAAAATTTTTTTTCTTAAAATTATTGATGTAGCTAATGAAAAAATTAATAATATTAAAGACCTCAATGACAAAAATGTTTAAAACATATACATGATCAGAATAATTAATAAAAAATATATGACGTATATTTATATTGAGGGAATAATTTGGTAAACTGTCAATGAAAACACTAATAAATGAGAAAGTGGATTTAATATTATTTAATAAAATGCATATATTTACTTAGATTGAACCGAATATCATATATACATTTATACAGTGCAATCATTTATTTATTGCTTAATCTTGAAAGCTATTTTCTCGCTGCATTCAACCCCTAATAATTTTATTAAAAATTTTAATATAATGGAGATTTTGAATTAAATAGTTAATTATATTATTGCAAACCTCATTTCTAAAATGAATAGACTATAAACTATTAAACTCTATAAACAAACGTACCGTACTCACGACGGACAGTAGGAGGAAATTCACTGTTTTCATTCAGCTTGACGCTCCGAACTTTTGTTTTCTCTATTTGTTTATTAATCATTTTTCTACACAAAGCATTGAAAAACTGAAACTGCGTACATAACAATTTTTTACGCTTTGATAACTGAAAAGGAGAAATTTATATTGTCTTACATTAATGTTTAGGGAATCATAAAATACAAATAATTTGTTTAGCATTCCATTTATTTGTTGCAAACAAATTAACAAATAGTCTTATTATCGGTAACATTTTTTGGTGCTAAAAGTGCTTCACATCAATGTAGGAATGACATTTAATAACAAAAATAATTTAAAAATTTATAATAACTATTTTTATAAACAATTCTTGTGGCAAAATATTATAATTTGAGATTTTTCAAATTATTATTTCCTTCAAGCGCCCAAAAGACTTCAGGTATTCCCTGAAACAATACATATTTAATAATATTTGATAAAATATAAAAATTTAAATTTATGTAAATACATTAGATAAAGAAATTCAAAATTTTTGTTCTTTTGCATAGAACATTTTTTTTTGCACTGGAACTATTTTAAGCTGTTGGGCGAATAACTGCTAGTCACAAAAATATATGGGAAGTTAACAAAATCAGAAGACTATTCATCATAGCATGCTACGCGCCGGTTGATAGTGATCCTAGAGAAGTGAAAGACGCCTTCTGGGACACTTTAAATGACACAATAACCA
>NC_046664.1:43933874-43950616 GCF_010883055.1 Belonocnema kinseyi
AAAAATCTCTATCCCATCCACACCCTACTCCTTTCCCCTGCCGAGTGAGTCACGCCTACCCCGAAAGGGAAATGGCTTAATGGTGTAATAATAATAAAAAAACAATAACCTTTGTTATGAATAATTCTCGTGACAAAATATTCAAATGTAAGGTTTTATAATAATTTTAATTTTGTTTAATGGCTACAATGGCTACGGATATTCCTAAAAATATATCTTTGATTATATTTAGTGGAATATAACAACTTACATGTTTATAAACAATTAACATAAAAAATGCCCCAATGTTGGAAGTATCACTCGGAAAAAGTCGTGTTTTCAATCGTAATAGATTGGAAATGAATCATAACACTGCATGCGAAGATTCACTCAATACAAAATCTTTTGACAATAATCCACCGACTTGGCCATCAAAGAAAATTTAAATTTGATAACGCATTAAGTTTAAATATTTTGTCACAAGAATTGTTAATAACAGTGGTTATTGTTAACTCTTCTAATATTTTTGTGACTAGCGGTCATTCGTCCAATAGCTTAAAGCATTTCCATTGAAAAAAATTTTCTATACGAAAGGGCAAACACTTTAAATTTGTTTATCTAATTTGTTTACAAAAATTAAAATTTTTATGTTTTATCCAATATTATTAAATATTTATTATTTTAATGAATGCCTGAAGTCGTTCTGGCCATTAAAGGAAATTATAATTTGAAAAATCTCAAATTCTAATATTTTGACATAAAAATATCACAAAAAATACCTACATTAATGGGAAGCACTTTTAGTAAAAAAAAAAATGTTGTTCACCGATAATTAGACTTTGTTCATAATTTGACTGGAAAAATTATTAATAAAAAAATAGAGGAGACAAAATTTCGGAGATTCAAGATCTATAGAATTCAATGATCTTTAATTTAAAATATAAAAATTCAAAATCGCGAGAAAATTGAAGGCTCTGGACATTTTTTAGTGAAAAAAGTGCATTTCCTCCAACTGTGCGCCATGAGTACAGTACGTTTGTTTATAAATTTTAATAGCTTGTAGTCTGTTTATTTTAGAAATGAGGTTTGCAATAATATAATTAACTGTTTAATTCAGAATCTCCTTCAAATTTAAATTTTTAGTGGCTGAATGCAGCGAGAAAAAAGCTTTCAAGATTAAGAAACAAATAAATTATTGAACTGTATAAATGTATATATGATGTTGGGTTCAATTTAAATAAATATATACATTATATTAAATCCATATTCTCATTTATCATTCGTGTCATTGACTTTTTTCCAAATAATTCCCTCAAACATTTCAATTACAATTACCACTACTTTTTAAAAACATTTCCTTCAAAACTTGAAATTTTTAAGATTTTAAAGGAATAAAGATTCTTTACTTTGCAACTTAAGTTGTAATTTTATATATTCTAATTATTATTATATTTATATTGGATATAAGTAATATATTTTTCATTAACCGTTGTAAATTCAAATTTTAATTTTCTTCAATTTCCAACAGTTAAAAATTTAGCTTTTGAAAATTAAACTCTTAAAAAATAATGATAATAGATAATTCCATTTTGAACTGTAGAAAACTAAAACAAAAGCGAATTTTATATTGGAAATAGTTAATAAATGTAATATTTACATAATTTCAAATAAGAATTTAATAAATAAATATTTTTCTTCACAAAAAATGTAAAAAAGTTATCAATTTTTTCGGGAATATGTTGGCACTGACAAGTACTATTTTGGCAAATTAATATTTACCTAATGTGCTTCCAGCAGGGAATTGATGGGATAAAATAATTTCAATTCTGATTTATCTTATGTTTAAATAAAAAATATTAGGTTTGAAAGAAGATTTACAATCTTAAACTATTGTTTGTTATGTTATGTTAGTGCTTTCCACCTGAAATTGTTATTGTTGATATGAAATTATTAGACTTTTAAGAATATTCGAAATATTTCAACAATAATAGAGTATGATTGCATTTTTCAGCGCAAATGGGTTATTTTAAACAAAAATAATTTGACTTTGACTTTACAAAATAACTTTACAATTTGCATCAATATTATTAAAATTATTGTTATTGTTATTCTTTTCTATTATTTTAGATAGTACGTACTATGCAATACAACATTTGTCTAGAAATATTAATTTTATGTTTTAAGTTAGAAATGGTTTCTTTCCTAGAGTCTTTAAAAGATAAATGAAAACTTTTATTTTAAATAAGATAAGTTTATTAAAACAAGTGCTGAATTATTGAATTATTTATCTAAGAGAGCATTATTTTTCAGAACGTTTGCAAATAATATTTTCTCAAAATATAGTTATTTATGTCTAACGATATGCGAGAAATTAATATTTGAGATTTTATAAAAATAAGTTAATACTACGTACTTGAAAATGATGAAACACATAAACTCTAACTTTATAATATATGGGACAAAATGGCTCAAATTTATGTTGGATTCGGAAAAATATATTAATATTTTTTATACATTTAACTGGTTCGTTTTCCAACCTTTTTTTTGTTTGAATTAAACATTTTTTTTACGTTTTGTAATTTAGAATTTCTTGAACTTGTGCAAAAAGATGTTTTTAGATTGATTTAAATGAACACTATTTTTGAAAAAAGTTAAATATGTCAAATCGGAATTTTTTGTAGCTCCAATCAAACAAACATTTTATTATCTTCCTTCAATGTAAATGAAAATATTGCAGGGTTTAAGAAAATAGGTAAAATTCACGACTTTGGAACTTTTTAAGTAATTAAAGAAAAAAATCTCATCTAAAATGTTGAATCTTCAAGTTAGAAAACCGAATTTTCTACAAAATAGTTCAATTTTCAAACCAAAAAATTATTTTTTGGAACTAAAATGATGCATCTTTAATGAAAAAAAAAAATTTTCAACCGAAAAGAGGAATTTTCTACCAAAGAAGACATATTTTTAACATAATTATTAAATTTTTGAACAAAGAAATGTATTTTTTAATATACCAAAAATAATATAGTTAAAATTAAGTACAAAAAATAATTTTTAACAAAATAAAATGAATTTTCAACATGATAGTTGAATTTTCTACCAAAAAGAAGAATTTTTTACCAAGAAGATTAAATTTCTATAAAAAAGATAAATCTACAAAAAGTGAAATATTTGCATTTTCAATCAGTGAAATTAATTTTTAAATCGATTGAATTTTTTTAACGTGGATACAGAGAAGGGCTTGGGGGGGGGGGGGGAATAATTACCCTCTCACCTCCACTCTCAAGGGGGAGGTTAATAATAATCTTAAAGTTATTCTTCGCCCGGTTCAAATCCGGGCTGTGGAAGATTTTTTCTTGTTCTTAAACAATTATTTGTATGATAAAATCGTTTTAACGAATCAAAACTTGTATTATTTATAAATGAGCGCTATCACTTTCAATGTCCTAAATTGAAGAATAAATCGACAAGTTTATGAATTTTCAAAAATTATATTATTTCAAGCAATTTTAAGTTAAAAACATTAAAAACTGAAAGATTAACATTTTTTATCGAACACTTTTTAAATTAGAAGTTAAATTATTTTAATTTTGAGTCGTTGCAAATGAATAATGGTTCAATTGTTATTTTCTTACTATAAAATCACTTTAAATATTTCCAGGTACACCCCAAAAAAATTCGTGATGTCGAAATCTTTTAAAATGCCTAAAACCTACGAAATGTTGTATTAAAATGTTGAAAAATCTACATTTTCTTTTAAATGTTTTGGAATCTTCACTTTATTATTTGTACAGTTTTGGAAATTCTTAAAAATCTTTTTAAATATTCTCTTGAAATTAATTTTTAAAAATAAAAAATTATTCTCAATTTTGTAAGGATTCTAAATAAATTTTTTTATATTTTGATTACCTTTAAAAATGCTTGAAAAGCTTCTAAATTTTTTGTTGTAATCTTAAAAAATCTGCATTTTGTTTAAAATTTTTTGACATCCTTTAAAGTTTCAACTTATTTTTGAACTTGTTCGAAACTTCTAAATATCTCTTAAACTTATTCCTATTTTTTCAAATTCATAACTATTCAATTGTTATTTATTTATCAAAATTTGCTATTGTTTGAAAATATTCCTAAATATTCTGCTGAAATTAATTTTTCGAAATAAAAAAATCATTTCGAATTTCAACAGGTATCCGAAGACCATTTTTGTATTATATTAAAAAATTTCATAGCCCTTAAAAGGTTCACAATTTCAATTTTAAAAATTAGAAGTATTTACTCAACTTACTCTTCATTTTTTCCAAATGAATATATTTTTATCTCTTATTCGCACATCAAAATTCAACATTGTCACTTATAAATAAAAATTTTTTTGAACCGAACAATAAAATAACATTGTGACGTTCTAAGTTTGAGTTTAGCTCTCTGAAATTTTCACGATTCAAGGCTTTCTGTTTCAAACATTTTAGTTTCGAAATGTTTAGTTTTTAATATTCCATTTTAAATAAACACTTAAACATTGCTTACTATTAAAAAATTGCTCTTTTTCTTAATTAAAAATGTTTAAATTGAAAAGGTTAAAAATGGTATATTTTCAACTGAAACAATAGAATGTTTACAAACTTAAAGTCGGAAGTTTACGTTTGATTAACTACTAAGGCTTTTGAATTGAAGTAGTTGAATTTTTAACGTCAAAATCTGTAAATTGTTTGATTTTAACTGTTATAGAATCGCCCATAAAATCATTCAATTATTATTCAATTTCGAAATCTCTTGAAAACTCCTTGAAAATTCAAAAATACCCTAAAATGTTTCAAATCTTTTACAATCTCATACTACATTATTGAAATCAATTAAAAATTCATGACAATCTATTAAAATATCCTAAAATATATTAAACTTTTCAAAATCTCATATTAAATCACCGAAATCAATTGAAAATTCCTTGGGACATTTTAAAATTCTCTCAAATACTGCAATACCTTCAAAATCTGTAGAAACACTTTGACTACTTTTTAAGATTTCTAAGGTACTTTGAAGTGTTTTTAAACAACCCTGCTATAATTGTTAAAATTCTTTGAAATTCCTTTAAATTATAAAAATGGATTGAAAATTCATTACCATCTTTTTAAAAATCCACAAATATTTAAAATTCTTTAAAATCTTTTAAAATCTCTTGAAAATTCCTTGAAAATTCAAAATGCCCTGAAATAATTCAAATCTTTTACAATCTCATACTACATTATTGAAATCAATTGAAAATTCCTTGGAAAATTTTAAAATACTCTCAAATATTGTAATACCATCCGAATATTTTGACATACCTTGATCTTTTTTCTTAAGATTTTTAAAGTGCTTTTTTAAAATTCTTTGAAATCCCTTAAATTTAGAAAGAAAGGATGAAATTTCCTTGATATCTTTTGAAACATCCTCAAATATTTAAAATCCTTAAAAATCTGTTGAAATCTGTTGAAATTTTGTTAAGCTTCAGATTAAAAATTTAAAAAAGAGAAAAGTTTCAAAACGTTAAATATTAAAATGTTTGTAGATCAGAGTTTTGAAAATGGAATCAATAAAAATTCAAAGCTTTCGAAATTTAATTTTCAAAAATTTTTAACTATTCAATAAGAATAATTTTCAACTCGATGGGATTCAGTTCTTCAAATTTAGAATTGTAAACTTGGAAGTTTATTCAGAAAAAATTAATAATCATAAATAAATTGAATGCGTTCAAAATTTAAATGTATGTTTTTCAATTGGACAATCTCTAAATCAAATTATTTCGGACTGAAATTTAGAAAACAGAAAAATTTTAAAACATTAAAAATGTAAATGTTTCCCGTGTAGAAATTTCCCCGGTTGACCCTAATACAACAAGGTTTCTGGTCGGATCCCGGCCGGGCTACCCCTGGCTGGGTTTCATCGACAGGATCCGGGCGGGAGCCGGTCTGGCTACATTTTTCTCGAATCACGTAGTCCTGGGCCGACCGGTTACTGGCCGGACCAACCCTGGTTATACCCCATGGTCGGGAACCGGCTCAACACTTAAAAAAAAAGAACATTACATTTTTTCGAATAATTTAACATTTTAAATTAAACTGTTATCGATTCTGCTATGTGCAACAATAGAAATGATACAATTGTTATAAACTTCTCTATATGCAGACAATGTTTAGCCTGTACAATTTCAAATTTATTGCCATATATATCGCCTGCTGTGTCTGTCGTCTGCATAGACACTCAGTAATTTTCAGTTTCGCACCTGGAACGAGGATGCTCCTTGCACTCACGTCGCGTCGGCTCTTCGAAGTTCGCAAATAAAATCGAGACTCGTGGTTAAAATCAACCTTATTTCAGTAATTAGTTTGAAACGCCAACTTAGAGCGTGAATAATTATTATTTTAAATTAAAATATAGTCTTGTGTATACAGTTTTTACTTTCTTCCTTCCTAATCTTAAATCACCACGTGGCTTTCAAATTGCTATGAGATTCTATCATCAGGGGTATATATACCAGCCGGTATTAAAGCCGGGACCCCACCAGTTTACCGTGACGTTTTTAGCCGGATCCCGGCCGGATTCCCCGACCAGCGCCCGGCTCAAAGCGGGGCTATCCGGCTGGGACCCGGCCGGATCCCTGATTGGATTCCTACACGGGTTGTACATTAGTTAAACTATTAAATTAAAGATTTAATAGAAATTACTCTAGTTAAAGTTGAACTATTTCTAAAACGATTTTTGTATATAATTATAAAATTATGTATATATTTTTTAGGGTATTTTTAAATTTTCAAGGATTTTTCAAAAATTTCCAAAGATTTTAAAGTTTTTTAAATATTTGTGATGTTTAAAAGGATTTCAATTCATTTTCAATTCATTTTTAAAATTTAAAGGAATTTCAAATAATTTTAACTATTTTTTTTCTTCAGCTTTTCTGGTTGAAAGTGGAACTGTTTTTTTGAAAATTGAGTTGGTTTTTGGTTGATTTATCCATTCAATTGAAAAAATTTGTTTTCTGAAAATTTAAGTGTTTTGTAGAATTTTTTTTGTTTTTGTTTGAAAATGAATTTCTTTTAACTACAAGAAAATTAATCTTTTTTGTTGAAAATTTAACTATGAGTAAACATTAATTTCTATTAAAAGTTAGTCAACTATTAATTGAAATTAATGTTATATTTTATAATTGTAATATTAACATTAATAATATATATATATATAATAGTAATAATATTCACACTATATACACCTGAAAAACATAACCTCAAAATCGTCTCGTGCATGAAATAAAGAATCATGCAAAACACTTAATTCGCCAATTTCTTCCATTTCTCTCAAATGGGGATCGAGATATAAATAGAAAACCACCGAAGTCTTCCGAAACTTTCAGATCGGCAATCGTCGTACAGCAGAAAACTGAAGTCGAATCGTGCATTTTCGGCTTACACACGAACTCACAGTGGTAATCATACACCTTCTGTTTTGCGGCTCCCAAACGGTAGGTATGGTGGGGGTAAATTTCAGACTCAATCTGGCAGCTCTGGGTCGTTGTGTAAGCCGCACGCTCAATTATGTTTGGGTTTTTGAAGAAACGCTGAATCTGTTACAGAAAAAAACGTGAAAATTAGAAAGTTTTTCGATTTTCTTAGTGAGTAGTTTTTCCCACAAATTGTGTATTACAAAAAAATGTGTAAAATGCAGAATAAAAATGATGCAATATTATTTTATTTTTATAAATAATTCTGTGTAAAGTAAGCAAGTATAAAACCAATTACTTAAGCTTATTTAAAATACGAGCTAGTTTTAACTGTATTGTACCGAAAATTAATTTCATCAGGAATTGTTGCTTTATGAATATAGATCTGAACACTATGCTTTACAATAAAATAATATATACATTAGAGCAATTAAAAACATTATTTTCGAATCTGAGCATGAAAAGGAGCCTAAGTTGTACTTTTTTAGGCAATAAATTAAAATATTAAAATCGGATATGATTTAGAGGTGAGGTTTGAGTTTTGTCTCTTATATTGAATGAAATAATGTTGTTAATTAAATAATGTTGTTAATGCAATGCTGTACATAATTCAATAAAAAATTTTTAACTCATTTTTAAGAAAAATGATAACTTTTTCTTACTTGTTTCACATTTTTATATAAGTGACTTTTAAAAAAATTACGTATTGCATTTTGTAATGGACATACCTTATATTAAAGGACCCCGCAGCAAATTTACATAAAATGGCTTTCGGACGATTTTGATTAAACTTCGTAAAATTGTAGTTCTCAATGTCTCGATCAAAAGTGTTATGGGGAACAAAGTTCGAAAATGGACAGTTTTCAAGTTATACAGGGTTAGACATCCAACACTTTTAAGAAACATTACCAAATATCTCAAAAACTGCAGCTCTGCGAAAAAATGTTCCCTATGAAAGTTATTGGGCTCTAACGAGGAAATACAAAGAAAGTCATGGCCTTAAGACACAGGTCATTTTTCAAGGTCACTCAATGTGAACTTGTCATTTATTGCTAATATTCAGCCAATAAAGACAAGATATGAAGAGGAAATCAATATAGAACCCATAAAGGTAAGAAATGAGAATTACTTAGTCAACAGCCAGCCAATGAAGGCAAGTCATGAGTGCGATTTAGTCATTATCTAGCCAATGAAGGCAAGACGTGAGCGAGATTTAGTCATTATCTAGCCAATGAAGGCAAGATAATGACTAAATTGCACTCATGACTTGCCTTTATTGGCCGGATATTGCCTAAATCAAGCTCATTTCATGCCTTCATTGGCTAGATATTGACAACATCCTGAACAAATCTTGTCTTTATTGGCTAGATAATGACTAAATCTCGCTCATGTCTTGCCTTCACTGTCCGGATATTGTCTAAATGAAGCTCATTTCATGCCTTCATTGGTTATATATTGACAACATCCTGGACAAATCTTGCCTTCATTGGCTAGATAATGAATAAATCTCGCTCGTTTTTACTCGGGGAATTAAATGTTCACAGGACGAGCAGAAAAGGCCATGGTTTCTTTTGTCGTCCTGTGAACATTGGATTTCCCGCGTAAAGACGTGTGTAACCCTAAGAGTGATGTAAGATATTTTATTCGAAATCACCATATTTTATGAGCCTATAGAGCCCCTTGAAATGTGAGCGTCTGACAGTCTTTTACCGAATTGATGTGATAACTTCTTAAAAGGTGAAACATTCTTTTGTTTTGTCTTATCCATATGTCAAACTCCTTGAAGGCTAGCTCGTATTTAACCTTAGAGTTTTGGGGTACAAAGTCTTGGTTTGCTTCTTTCACTTCATCATTTCTGTTAAGGGGTGAGAGTTTTCTTGTTTTTCCATGATTTTGACTGTTCGAAGGATTTGTAATTATAACGCTTTGCGCCGTAATTGCCGATAAATGAAGGTAACATGGAATCTATTATTGTTGACATGGTTGTAGATAAAATCTTGCGATTGATGTGGGTCTCATATTTTCGAGCCGTGATTGATAATAAATTACGCAATGGTTTTTTTGCTACTAATTAACTGACTGTGCGGTGACGTTTGGAACTAATTAACTGCCGCTATCTGAACATTATGGTGAAGGCTTATCTTAACGTTCAGTTTTCTTGTGGCGAAATATGCTCAAAGCATGCTGGTTTCGAATGAAAGATATTTATAAATGTTCCATTATTAATTAGGAAGATGTAGTTGCTGTAAAATGAAATCTTATTGTAACTCAGACCATCAAAAACAGCTCTGGCCTCACCAAAAGCGAATTTGTAATGCATTATAGAAAAGAATGAGACACAAAATGGTCTCGCATTTAACTAGATCTGCATGATCTTAATTCAAGCAACTTTTCTCAAAGGGAAAAATAAAGAGCTGATGAAGTAAAATCGACATTGATTCGAAGCATTGCAACGTGCGAGAAACAAATTCTTGTGTTTCCAAGATGCTTTTTGTCCAATTCGATTTCATTCAAGAAACTTTAAGAAACTGTCCTAGTTGTCCAGCAGCGAGTTTTTGCGAAAAACAACAAAGTAGTGGCCTCCGCGATAAAGAGTGTTTTAAAATAAAAGACTACCATAGTTTAGAAATCATGAAAGGAAACGAATTTCATTAAAAAATTCTTAAGTTAGTTTTTAGCAAAATTTTAGAAGGAGCATCAATCCAATAATCCACAACTACACCTTGTCGCATGAAAAATTATTTAGACAAATTTATACATCATCCACTTACAATTTCTGAATGTATCGACATTTGCTTTTTAGCTGATTTATTCGTGATATTATCTCATTCTAAGGCTTTTCAAAAAGCTGAGTAGGAAAATACAAACCTCATTCTATCTGTCAACCTAATAACATAAAATTAAGGTTACGCCAACGATGTTGTTCTATACTTGTTGGAATAGGGTCAGGTGTCCAATTTTATTAACATTCTACACATAAGAAAACCCGAGTCGAAATATAGGCCCTACTTTGCGACTGTTTATTCAACTAGCTCCTACGTAGCCACTCCTAAAGATATTTTCATTTTATTTTGCTTCTGTAGAAGCTTCAGCCCCTACATTGAAGGTCTTGCCTCTATATTCTTGAGCTTTTCTTATGTCTCATTTAAAGCTCCATATTCTCCGTAAAATTTTTTAATTTTCTTTTAACGCTCTTAAATTTTAACGCACAAAATGTGTGGCGTTGTTGCCTCGACGCCTGCGCCCTCGTGACAGATACTTCGTTGTTTTCTCTAAAATTCAACATCACTGTTCGTGAAAGCAACAGATAAATTGGTTTTAAATAATAAATATTAAATTGATAACATCGAAATGGGTTCAAGAGGAAAGAAGTTTGCCCTAATCTGGTGGCTGCAAGCAAAAGGAAAAATGCAAACCAGCGCTAAGATTTTAAAGAGAGTTATAAAGAAATCATATCCAACCCCCCTCCCCCTCCTCCCAAAGGTATCAAACACACGAGAAGAAACGTCAAAAGAAAAAGGTAAGAAATATACAAATATTTTGTATTGAGTTTTTTCTGTACCACAAAAAATAACTTCAAATTAGTTACCACAGATTTTGAAGAAATAGATTTTCCTTTCACGCAATTTTCTTTTGAATTGAAGAATCACGAAATTGAATGATTTCAATTTAAAAACTTAAAAAATAGGGCATTGTCAAACCCTTAAAAATTGAATATTTTAAGATTAGATCATTGGAAATTATTTATACTTAAAAGCGTTCAAAATTAAATAATTAAAAATTGCAAAATATTGAATTTAAAAAAATATAGATTCACAGCGATCAAGATTTGACAATTTTATATTGAAAACTAAATTGAATCATTCAAAATTCAAGCTTCTGAAATTCTAGAATTTAAAATTGTTATTACAGAATAAAATTATAATTTGACCTTCAAACTAATTAAGCGAATTGTTATAAAATCAAAGAATGAATTTAATTATACTAAACAGAATTTCAAACTGAATAATAATTTTAAATGGGAAATATTAAAAATAAAAAAAAATCTACTTTAGAGCCTTGAAACTTAAATATTCGAATTTTATTTTAAACTAACAAAATTTATATTCACCAAAAATTGCCATATTAAAAATTTGTTTCTAATCAAAGCCTTTAAAATTTCAATAATGTTTCTTTAATTGAAATCACATGGAAACTAATAATGTTTAAATTGCTAATTAAACTTTCCCACATTCAACCAATTTTCTTCAAATTAAAAAAAAAATGAAAAAAAGTATAATTTCCTTTCAAAAACAACATATTTATAAATATATATATATATAAATATATACCAAAGTTTTGAATGTAACATTCACTTAAAATAATAAATTGTTTCTTCAAAATGTCATATTTTTCAACAAATTTATTTCTATATGCCGAGGGGTCGATCACTCCAATATTACTGATCCATTCACTAAATATTCTCATACACGTATTCTTTCAATATTCTTGGTATTCTGGATATTCTTTCTAATCTCAGATATTTTTGTCATTTCAAAATATCCCGAATGATTCGCAAATATTCTGACATATTCCTCAATTTCCCGTTGCACTCTACACGTTTTAAAGATTCCAAATGATCAAAATTTTTTCTTAAAAAAGTCAAGAAATTCCCAAAAAGTTGATGTATTCTTGTGTAATTACAAAATATGTTTATGTGTTTAAAAGGGTTTCAATGTATTTCAAAGTAATTCAACGGGATTTAACAATTCTTTTGAATTAGAAAAGATTAATGTTTATAAATGAATTTCAAAAGACTTCAAGTAATTTTAAAGAATTTAAAAAGATTTAAAAAGAATTCCAAAAAGTACAAGAACTTTCAAGAGATTTTAAAGAATTTAAAATACTTTTTATAAGTTCAAGTGATTTTTAGTGATTTTGAGCGATTTTATGGCATTTCAATCGATTTAATATAGTTTAAAATTTTTAATAATTTTTCAAAAATGCAAAAGAGTTTAAGGATCTTCATGTGATTTAAAAATATTTGTATGTATTTAAAGAGATTTTCAGGTGTTTCAAGGGATTTAACGGGATTTATTTGATTTAAGTTTTTTAAAAGTTTATAATCGAATTCCAAAGCTTTCAAATTATTTAAAAGACTTCGAGATATTTTTAATGAATTTAAGAGATTTTATGTAATTTCTAAGAGTTTGTAAGGAATTTTGGTAGAATTTAAATGAGTTTTAAGATTTTAAGGTAATTCTAAAGTATGAATAATGTTCTTGAATTCTTTAAAATCTGTTAAATATTTTAAATTTAAAATCTATTAAATTTCTGAAAATATATATTGCATTTTTTGTAATCTTTCTAAAATCTTAGCATATATATATTGTTATAAGGGTAGCAATATTTTTTACAGAATGGGTCCCAAAAATTTGCAGATGGCCTTGCACAGCTGTACGTTATATCTTAGACATTTTTTTGCATCCTTCAAGCTAGGCTAGACGAGAGTCTTTAGTGTTAGGAAGGGCTCCAACCCTCGCGGCGAATAAAAACTTTCATTACGTGCGATTATAAATAGTGTAGTGACTATGTAATAGTGAATAAATTCTGTCCTTAAAAATGTAAACAAATATTAGAGTATAATAGTAATAATATAATAATACAGAAGATTAATTTTTTGTGGCGAAAAATCTGTGATGATTTTATAGAACTGTTCTCTATAGTTTCGGAACTAGTTCAACGCAATGTAAAATAAAGACGATTTTAAGTTTTATGAAACTACCCAGCGTATCCTCTACTATAGGATTAGTTCTATAAAATTTAATGGATATTTTTTCCGTGTGCAAAATAACTTGAAACATTACGCAAATGTCACTTTGTCTACTTCTCGCTCCATTTTGTTAATATTTTGTCAAATAATTTTATTCTGTACAGAAAGTTTGGGTTTGGAGCGATACATCAGAAACAAAAACTAAACCTCTATTCTAAAGCCCCAAATGAAAGATTCGGAAATTTGTGCCCATAAGAGCGCTAAAGTAGGGGCAAAAATCATGTGGCAAGATCCTCTATTTTACAACCTTAGCCCTTCGAATCTACTCAAAATTATCAGATCTTCTATAGTGGACAAATTTAGTTCTCATATTTAGACTCGTCTTCAGAATGATAAAAAAAAAATGGAAAAAAGGATATATAGAACCATATAGAGCCATTTAAAATTGAAAAATTTCCAAATTTAGGATATTTAAATCAGGTAAAAATTAAACTCAAACCCCTTTGTTAACGTTTGATAATCAAGTTGATGTGAAGAATTCCTGAAAAGAAAATGAAGAATCTAACCACCAAATTTGGACAACCACCGCAAAATATTCCCATTGCAATCTGAAAAAAGGAACGCTTTTCTGTTTTCTTTTCCCCTTGAATAAGAAAAGAAAATGGTTCATCTTTAATTTGGAAAAAAAATAAAAAGGAGGATAGAAAAAATGAGAAGGCAACCAACCAAATCGCCTTCCTTCTCTTTTTTATTTCTTTTGTCCTCTTTAATCCTACCATTATCAAATCACTATGAAAAAAATTTGTCAAAAAATAATCACCAACGTTTTGGCACTCATACAGCACCCTTATCAAGGCAAGAAAATATATAATGAAATAAAAACAAAATAAAAATGAAAATGCAATAAAAATAAAATAAAAAAAAATAGAAAATTATAAAATTTATGTATGGTTGTATAGTTTTTTGTCCATTTTTACTTTTTGATAAAACAATTTTTCTTTTTTTTTATATTTAATATAAATGATTAACGAAAGTGATATGTATTTATTTTTGTTGTTGTTGAAAAAAGCACTATTTTTTATTTCTTTTTGTTTTCTGTATGAATGTAATATTTAAAAGTTTAAACTTATCTAAAGATAATAGTGTTTTTAACGAGTTTCTTACATCTCGGAAAATAGCTCAAAATAATCTAAATTAATTTTATTAATATCAAAGTCTACAATTTCTTTGATTATATTTGTTTATTGCTGGAAAGTTAATTTTTTGGGCGTATAAGAACTGTCTTTGAATAACTCCGCATCTTTCCCAAATATTAGGCATTTATTATCATTTTTCAAACTCAAATTATTAATTTATTACTATAAAGGATACAGTTACTTTAAGGAGTTTACAACTATTTTCATGTTCTCAATAAAATGCGAAAAATCACAATAAATTACAACAATGTGAAGATCGTCATTTTTTAAAATTTGTAATTATTTGTACAGTTGGTTAAAGTTCCTCAATAATATATAGAGAAATGCTCAGTTTTTAACAGATTTTTTGCATTGTTTTTAAAAAAATTTTCAAAGGTCGTAGAGAATTGAAAAAAAGATACTTCTAGAAACTCAATTTATCATATCATTACAAAAATATTAAATGTGAACTTTTGAAATTGATGTACATCCTTTGCCTTGTTTACACAAATTTTTCATTAATTCTTAAACAAATTTCGAAATTATGAATTCACTAGGAAACATGTAAAGATATTGTAAGTTGTACACTTTTAAGCCGAGAAATAAAATAAATAATTTTAATTTGAATGTGTGACAATTTTAGGTTTGTACGATTTCTAATTATATGATCTACTAAAGTAGGATTCAAAAATCGGAAACTGTATTTTTATATCTGGGACCAAGTATAAACGTACGTGTTTTCGAGCACTAAACCAAAAAAGAATATTTTTCTTCGCATTTTGTGCAATTGATCTAAACAATTTTTTTTACAACATATAATAAAACACCACGGGATTCAGAAATCCTTATAGATTCATTTGAGAAAATATTGGTGAGAATATTTGAGCAAAAAAATGGCTGTGAAGTTATGAGTATTTGAATTTTGAAGCTTAAAAAAATATTAATCCTTTTTTAACTTCTCTAACTTTTGATTTGATTCAGATATTAAAATTTTATTTCTAGATTCTGCTTATGTTTATTTATCTCTTTTATAATCCTCCAAAAAATTAGCAGAATCTAAACTATTGACAGAATAATGGCTGCTTCTTCTAAAAATATTAAAAGGCGATTTTCTCAAAAATCCAAACTTTTTTTGTTGATAGTTTTTTTTTAATTTGTACTTTATAAGGAAGACGTGAGTTTTATATGGATATCACCATTTTTGTGACCACAACAACTTTTTTGGAAAACTTAAAATTTCGTATTTTTCTTACAAACGACAGATACGCTTTAAATGCTAATAAAAATTTTGTTTATTTTAAAAAGTTCCATAACAAATTTGGATAACATGAAGAAAGCGGGGGTTCTTATTCAATGATGAGTTTGAAAAAGAGTAAAAGTTTATTTTATGCGAAACTCATTTTTTTCCCTAAAAAAATGTATACTTTAATTTTTGTCGCAAACGATGGAAGATATCATGAGAGAATAAATAGTATTTTTTAACAATTAAAATTATAAGACTTTTTTTAGAATTTTGTCAAATCAATCGTTGTTTTTAACAAAAATACGAAAATTAAATTTGTCTAAAAACATTCTCTTGAACCAATTAATCACGCCAGAGTTAGAAAAGAAAACTTCATTATTTTATTTAGGTCAAATGTTATGAAGGCATAGAGAAAAAATTAATATTTTTTTTTTTGGTAAACAACCCTAACATTTCAAACACTCATAACTTCGGTGAAATGATTTTCTTCTCATAATGTTGAAATATGTCTCGCCTTATTTATTTTTAAAAACAACAGATTAAGGATCGTTGATTCTTTAAACCTATATTTCTGTTTCTGATTGGATATGACCGGAACAATATTGGAAAAATGTTAACGTACACCGATTGCAAATATTACAGGCTTGGACAGTTACAATGTTGAAAATCGAATGATTGGACTCATGCGAAAAATCAAGTGGTGGTTTTTATTTTGTTCAAATTCTTCAAACATTCTTTGAAATGTTTGAAAAATTGGCAAAGGCCGCGGATTTCTATTGCAAAAAACGTTTTTTGAGAATGAGTTTTTAAAATGAATTTTTTCTCTTTGTTTTCGACTACAGCCGATTCAAGCTCCGCTTCCGCTTTGTTTTTCGGCCCATTGAAATCCTCTCTTATATAGAATAGATTATCTCGGTTTTGTGAAATAGCAGAGATTCTCTAGTTCTCTCAACTCTCAGTATTTGGTAGAGGATTTCGAAATCGCGCTTTTGTACGCTCGAGATGGTGCGCAAAGTTAGCAGCTAGCGGACACCTTGTGAAACGGTCCAGGCAGTCCTTCATTGCATGTGCACGTATGCAAATGCAGACGGTCGCGTTCCTTTGTGCGAGTTTCGTTTTTAGTTA
>NC_046664.1:43950716-43953807 GCF_010883055.1 Belonocnema kinseyi
GGTATACGGGCGAGTAGGGGGCGCCATGTTTCTATCAACTGATATTTCTAATGCATTGTGACTCTCTATTTCTCCCTGATGTAGAAAAGTTGACAGGTTGGACAAAATCGAGCGCGAAGCACGAGATACGTGATGAGAATGTGTTTGTTAAAGCCAAAGGAGCTTTAACATAAAGAAAGTTCAAAATCACAAAATTACAGTTGTCGGTCCGGTCACCTTTGATTTTAGAAGGTCTGTGTTCGAATGCGGAAGAAATGCAGGCTAAGCGAGTGTGCGATCGCCCTCAATCACGTGCCGTAGGTTCGCTCAAACTCTCGAGCTAAGCTTTTTTAACGAAAAAACAATAACAAAATTACAGTAGTGGATGTTTTGAGTCTTAATTTTAAAATGTTTGCGCAAGAATGTGCGAAAATATAAAGACCGAGCGTGTAGCGCGAGGTAAATACATAGTCGAGCGGGAAGCGCGAGATAAATACAACATCAAGCGCGAGAACCAACAGTCGCGCGCCCTAAGCACGCTCAAACTTGCGACCGAATTCTTGGGACCGAATTCTTTTCTAGACATTTTAAATTATTGTTTAGGGATTGTTATTTTTAAATAAAAATGAGTAAATGTATTATAAAAGAATTAGACCGTTCATTACTGTTTATCTGTTTTAGATAGTTTTTAAATGGCTTAAATCTTTAATGATAAAAAATATCGAGCCCTGTTTGAAATAAGCAAAATTTAATTATTTGTTTTACATATTTAAATTTTTTTTAAGTTATTACACACTTAACGCTAAATAAAAAAGGGTAATAAAAGAGTTGCATAAATTAAAAACTGTGCGTCTTATAGAAGTTTTTTCTTGCTGAAAATAAATTTTTTGTCATTTAGTTGTTGAAACATTTTTGTACTTGACTTTTCTTTATTATCAGTTAATTTTGGGTCATTTCTAAATGTTTTGAATATTTTGCATAAATGTTGAAGAAGCGTTATTTTGTATTAATAACTGAACAAGAAATTAATCTAAAAGAATTGAACAAATTGAAAACTACTTGTTTGATGGAGATTTTTGCATAACAGGAAATCGTTTCTTGTCATCAAAGTCTTTAAATCATTTTTGCACTTGACTTTTCTTGATTGTTTATTACTTTTATTTAGTCTATGAATTTGTTTAATATTCAAAGGAAAAAAGTATCGAGTCTTTCCTGCAATAAGTAAATTTGCATTAAAACTACTCATTAATCAACATACAAATTTTTCTTTAACGAAGCATTGAATTCAACAACTTTAATTTAAAGATAATTCCGGCTCACCGTAAGACTTTGTACGACGCTGCTTCAAAATACTTAAACGAAATTTTGTAACCCAAATCGAAGTCAGTCGATAACGAAGTTGCTTAGAGCGTACGGTAGAATACATAAATTTAGGTAGTTTAGGTAGTTTAGGTAACTGTTCGAATCCTCTGCGAGTGCGCTTATCAAAGCTGTTAAACGTGCAAATATATGTGTAAGTTGCCGTGTGTCTAAATTGTGTAAAATTAATTATACAAAATGAAGATTATATAACAATAATTTCCAAAATTTCTTTTGTTTCGTTGAGAAATCGTCTTTTAAATTTTCATAAATAGCCGCCTTAGATTTCAGATTTCTTATCTGAGAGAGTACACAGCCCTTGCGTATTATATTTTCAGCGACTATCTGTTAGTTTTCCGAGCTCTGTCTCTAAAATTCTGTTAAAACACTCAAAACGTTACATGTTTTTCAGATGGTAATGAATAATTTTCTTGAATAAGGAAGGTTATTGTGAATTTCAATTGACTTTCTTTCGTTTCTAAGATATTGATACAAAGTCACTGAATTTTTAATCAACTATTTTTTTTCGTACATAAGAATTTAAAAAATTAATTATAAAGAAATAGTAAAATAAAATGTTATTAAAATAGAATATAAATGAAAGACATTTTCTATCATTTTTATAATATTTATATTTTTAAATCAGATTGATGAGTGATGTGTTTGAACAAAAAATTAGATAAGAAATCAGAATTTTTCAGGCAGCAAGAATGGCACCCAGACTCTCTGGTTACAAACTAACAGCCATACTTAATCTATTCAGAAACTGAAAGACTGTCACATCACGGTCCATGTAACTTTGCTTGGATTGTTTTTAAAACCGTTTTTCTCGAGAATTACTGAAAATCGTATTTTATTACTTTAGCATATTATAAGTTCGGTAATGACTCTAAAAAAAATTCGAAAGTTGTAGGTTCCTCTTGTAAAAGTACATTTATTTCTTACAAGGAGCTTCCTTATTGCTTTCAACTGCAAGTCGTCATTTTAAAATTTCCCGTTTATTTCAATAAGGTCTCCAACAATTCCAACCTGTAGGATTTAATAGTCTCTCATTCGCAAAGACTATATATATATACACTACACTAATCATAAACCTGCTTCAGGACTGCACTCTATAAACAGTTTTATTCATTACATAAGGTTTGCTTTGAACAGGTATAAAAAAAAGCTCTGGTACTTGTTAGACAGTTAGTTTTCTATTCAACAGTACCTGCTTTTCTTTTGATCCGTGCCTTTAGCTTTAAACCCTTATTCCAGCTACAATATTGTCGCCCTCTTTCTTTCGTCATTCAAATGATTATTATAAAAGCAGCCTCAGCAATCCCTACAAAATATAGGTATCTGCAAGTTGCTTTCAGCAGCCTCATTACGCGTTTTTGATGACTCTGTCGCCCTGATTGGTACGTCCATCCTATTCTATTAAAACGTGCAGAGTTATGCAATACCCAACTCCTGTGTGGTTATTTCGTCCTGTGTGATAAACATGTGTGTGTGAAACATGCCTTGAAGGTGGTGATACGCGATAAGCCCTTGGCATGATATGCGGGTGAGGATAGTAAAGGGGTGACGAAAGGGCGAAATTCCCCAAGCCCGTTCAGGCTGGCATAAGCGCAAGTATGCATGTACGAGGGCGCAAGTACTGGAAGGGATTTAGCAAAGTCCGGCCATAAAGACTAAATTACGATGCCGGTCTCGCTTCACAGTTTTACGCCATCCGTGCTGTGTGCGGCAACCAAGCTTGTATGCGCTGCGC
>NC_046664.1:43953907-43957951 GCF_010883055.1 Belonocnema kinseyi
ACGTATATTAATAATGATAATATTATAATTATGTTATATTATAATAGTCTTATTTATATCTTAATCCGCATTTGAAAGAAATTTAAAAAATTGGCGATTTTTGAATTCACCTCGTTTGGATAAAAACTTAATTATTTCATTCAAAAATTAATTATTTTGTTGAAAATGTAAGTATTTTGTAAAATAAGTGATCTTTTCTATCAAAAGTTCAACTACTATAAAAATTTTTTTTTTTTAATTTGAAGGTTCATCTCCTTTGTTGAAAATACATTTTTGAAACTGACAAATAATCAATACCATTTTCGTTTAATAAATCATGTGTTTTGTTAAAAGGTCGTCTTTCTTTGTAGAAATTAAATTGTTTTATGGAAAATTTATACTTTCTGATTGAAAATTAAATTTTTTGGTTGAATTATCAACTATAAATATTTTTTGGCTGTAAGTCGTTCTGTTGTAAATGCAACTATATTGTTAAAAACTAAAACCATAATTTTTGGGTGAAAATACTCTTTTTGTTTTTAAAATGAAATAATTTCGTTGAAAGTTCATGTATTTTGTTGGAAATTGACCTTATTTAGCAGAAATTTAATCTTTTTGTTTGAAAATGTATCATTTTTGGTCAAAAATGCAACTGTTTGCTTAAAATATCAACTGTACATCTACTTGGGTTTAAACGTTGATTATTTCACTAACAATTGAATTACTTTGTAAAAGAAATGCGTTTTATTAACAAGGTTTTTTAATTATGGTTGAAAATTTAACTATGTGGTTGAAAGTTTAACTCTTTCATTGAAAACTCATATTTTTCGCTTACAAAATTCAAGTTTTTGTAAATAATTCGTCTTTTTTTACTCTAAAATTAAATAATTTCTTTAAAAATTCATGTATTTTGATTAAGATTTGTCTTTTTTTTGTAGATCATCAATTTTCTTGGTCGAAGATTCATCTGATTGGTTGAAAATTTAACAACTTTGCTTAAAATTAATTTTTTTGTTAAAAATTACTTATCTTTATCTGAAAATGTAACTATTATATGATTGATTAAAAATTAATCGTATACATTGGTTAAGTTGGAAAATCGTTTTTTTTTATAGAACATTAATCTTCTTGGTTAAAAATTCACCTTTTCCCTTGAAAATTTAACAATTTTGTTGAAAATTTGTTTTTTTTTCTTGTTCAATTCAATTTTTTAGCACAGTTTTTATCTTAAAATTGTAGTATTCCATTTTTGGTTGAAACTTTATCCTGTACATTGTATTAGTTAAAACACCAATTATTTGATAGAAAATTAATTTATTTTGTTGAAAAGTAAACTTTTGGGTTGAAAATTTATTTATTGTGTTAATTCGATTTTTTTTGAAGATTCATCATTTTAGTTAAAAACTGAAAACTCAACTGTTTTGTGAAAACATTTTCTGTTTGGATGAGTTCAACAGTTTTTAATAAAAAAATGTAAGCCTTTTTTTGTTGAAGATTCATAATTTTAAATGAAAATTCATCCCCTTCGTTAAAAATTTAAGGATGTGGTTGAAACTTCGTTTATTTTGTAATTAATCCATTTTTATTAATCAAAATGATTCTGTCTTTAACATTAAGAAATTTATTTATTTATTCTTCAATTCAAAGCATTGACAGTAACTTTATATTTTTAACCAGAAGTTTTTAATTAAAAATTCAAACTTTTTTTGTTGAAGATTTATCATTTTAGTTGAAAATGTAATTCTTTTGTTGGAAATTTGTTATTCTCTTTTTTTTTAGTTGAAAATTCATTTATTTTGATAGTAAGTTAATTTCTAACATTTTCAATTGGCAGACTAAAATTTTTATCTGTAAATAACAATGCAAAAATATGAATCTGAAACAGCTTAAAATAAAAACAATGTAACTCTTACTTTAAAAAGTTTTTAGTTAACAATTAATTTAATCGTTAAATTTTTAATGTTACGAACTGAAATTTTTTAAAATTATTATCATTTTGAATCTGAAAAATAATACCGTTATTTGTATTCTTTAACCAGAAATCTGTAAAATGTTAAAGTCATAAAAATTTAAAAATGGTAATTTCGTATTTTAAAATAATTTAATTTAAAAAATTGTAAAATTAAAAGGTGTTAAAAGTTTGTGTTTTATATGTATGAAATATTGAGCGTTTAAATGAAACTTTTCTGAATTAATAATTTGTCAAGCTTCAGTTTTAAAAGTTTAAAATTCAAAAGATTTCCACCTCAAAAAAATCATTTTCAGATTTAAAATTTTGAATTTTCTAATTTGATCCTGAATTTTGAATTGGAACAGGACATTTTTCAAAGCAATTGTATGTATTTCTGAATTGGATCAGAGATTTTTTGAAAAAAAATATATAATTCAGATCTGTGACAAGCCATTATAAACAACTATTAAAAACTATACAAATTTGAACAGAGTGGTTCGAAATAGAAAGCCTTGAATTCTTAAACTTGTAATGAGCTAAATTTTAAGTTTGAACGCTACAATTTTAATGTAGAATAATATTCAAAATTAATTTAAAACTTGAAATTATTTGAAATAATTTGAAACACGATGTAGATTTTTGCACATTTTAAAAATAAAGCTTTTGAGAATTGTAAAATATTTAAAAAGAATAACAAAAATTGTTGTGATTGCTAAGAAAATTGAAAATGATTTTTCAGTTTGAAAAATTAATTTTAAGTGATTATTTGAAAAGATTTTAAAAATTAAAAAAAAGGATTCAGGACGATTTTAAGGCAATTTTTTTAATTTGAAGTTTTTTTAATTTTTTTAAAAAAATCTAATTAATACAATAAATCAATTTTCAACCCAAAAGTTTACTTTTCAACAAAATAAATAAATTTTCTATGAAATAATTGGTGTTTTAAATATTACAATGTACAGGATAAAGTTTCAACCAAAAATGAAATAGTACAATTTCCAGATAAAAACTGTGCTAAAAAATTGAATTGAACAAGAAAAAAAAACAAATTTTCAAGAAATTGTTAAATTTTCAAGGGAAAAGGTGAATTTTTGACCAAAAAGATTAATGTTCTATAAAAAAAAAAAACGATTTTCTAACTTAACCAATATATACGATTAATTTTTAATCAGTCATATAATAGTTACATTTTCAGATAAAGATACATAATTTTTAACAAAAAAAATTAATTTTAAACAAAGTTGTTAAATTTTCAACCAATCAGATGAATTTTCGACCAAGAAAATTGATGATCTACAAAAAAAGACAAATCTTAATCAAAACACATGAATTTTTAAAGAAATTATTTAATTTTAGAGTAAAAAAAGACGAATTATTTACAAAAACTTGAATTTTTTAAGCGAAAAATATGAGATTTCAATGAGAGTTAAACTTTCAACCAAATAGTAAAATTTTCAACCATAATTAAAAAACCTTGTTAAAAAAACGTATTTCTTTTACAAAGTAGTTCAACTGTTAGTGAAATAATCAACTTTTAAACCCAAGTAGATGTACAGTTGATATTTTAAGCAAACAATTGCATTTTTGACCAAAAATGATACATTTTCAAACAAAAAGATTAAATTTCTACTAAATAAGGTCAATTTCCAACAAAATACATGAACTTTTAACGAAATTATTTCATTTTAAAAATAAAAAGAGTATTTCCACCCAGAAATTATGGTTTTAGTTTTTAACAATATAGTTGTATTTACAACAGAGAAACTTACAACCAAAAAATATTTATAGTTGATAATTCAACCAAAAAATGTAATTTTTAATCAGAAAGTATAAATTTTCCATAAAACAATTTAATTTCTACAAAGAAAGACGAACTTTTAACAAAACACATGATTTATTAACCAAAAATGGTATTGATTATTTCTCAGTTTCAAAAATGTACGAAAGAGATGAACCTTCAAATAAAAAAAAAACATTTTTTTAAAAGTAGTTGAACTTTTGATAGAAAAGATGACTTTTTTTACAAAATACTTACATTTTCAACAAAATAATTAATTTTTGAATCAAATAATTGAGTTTTTATCCAAACGAGATGAATTCCAAAATCGCCAATT
>NC_046664.1:43958051-43959502 GCF_010883055.1 Belonocnema kinseyi
GAATATTTAACTGTTTGTTTTAAAATTAATTTTTCTAAGTTGAGAATTCAAGAATATCGTTGAAAATTCGTATTTTTTGAATGAATTTAACTGTTTCTAATTCAAAACAAAATCTTTTTTTGTTTGTAATATCAAATATTAGATTTTTCGTTAAAAAATCATCTCCTTAGATTGTAAATTCAAGTTTTTGGTTGAAAGTTGAACTACTTTCTACAAAATTCATTGTTTCGGTTGAAGATTCTTCATCTTAGTTGAAAATTCATCGTTTGTTAAAAATTGAACTATTTTATTTAAAAATCTTATTTTGGTTAAAAATTAATTTTTTTTAAAATTATAATTTAAAATCTTCTTTGGCTGAAATATCAACTATTGCGTTTTTTGTAAAAAATTTATATTCTTTGATTGAAAATTCCACTCTTTGGTTGAAAGTTAAACTACTTTCTTCATAAGTCATCTCTTTTGTTGAAAATTTATATTGTGGGTTAAAACTCAATTTTTTAAATGAAAATTTAACTATTTGGTTAAAGATTGAACTGTTTGGTTGAAAACTAATTTGTTTTAGTTGAGAATTAAAGTATTTTGTTGAAAATTCAACTTGTTGGTTGAAAGTTGAACTAATTACTTTAAAATTCATTTTATTTGTAAAAGATTCGTAATCTTACAATTAGTTAAAAATTAATTTCTTTTGTTGGAAAATCTTCTTTCTTTTCATTAATTTTTTTAACTGAATATTCAACTGTTTGTTTTTCAAATTACTTTTTCTTAGTTGAGAATTTAAGTATTTCGTTGAAAATTCGTATTTTTTGAATGATTTTAACTGTTTCTAATTTAAAACTTAAAAGGTCTAAAAGATCTAACTAGCTGTTCGAAATAGACGAGTGTTCATCAATATAGTTGATTTTGCTACCCAAAAAAAGATGACTTTTTAGGAAAATGTAGATAAAATCAACAAAAGTGAAAAATTAATCTGGAAAATTCCGGGTTTTCCTCTAAACTCTAAGGTACTTCTTGGTGTTCAAAAATCTGGGCTATAGTTTCCGGTTTTCCCAGTCAGTGACCACCCGACTTGAAGTTGTACATTTCTTTAATTTTTTGTCACTTAAAATATGTGGTTGACTTTCTTTTTTGAAGTCTAATATTTAGGGGTTAATGTTGATAATCTAACGAATTTTCGATCGCACCTGGTGTGATAATTCTGAAAAAAAAGAACCTGAAAACAATGATGAGGAGAGTGGAGCTGAAAGGTAAACATAGAAACATAACCTACAATTTCTTGAGGTATCTGCAGATTTGCTTAATCTGGCATTAAATTGAACCAGCTATGGATAATAATTATAGCACAAATATATAAAATGTACAAAATGTAGAAACGGATTTTAAGGTGAAACACTGGACAGTTAAAAACACACGAAATTGACTCATTTATCTGTCAGATTGTATCTGTCACAAAA
>NC_046664.1:43959602-43962900 GCF_010883055.1 Belonocnema kinseyi
TTCGAGTTTTCAAATTCAGAAGAGGAGAAATGGGTTGCGCGCGCAACTCAGTCATTTACAGCGTCTCCTACTATATTCACACGGACATAGCCCTGTCATAATGTTCGACCACATCTCGTTTCAGATATACGATCACTGTGACCGACATGAGGTAAATGAAAGTGGCCCTCAACCCTCGACATCTGTGCGTCGCGTGGCCATCGTAGGTATATCGCACGCACACAATCTGATATCGGCTTTAAAGTTTAACTCAGGCAGATTTAGAATTGAGATTGTTGGTGTTTTACTGTTCGATCCCGAAGCAAGCAATTTTGTGACAGATACAATCTGACAGATAAATGAGTCAATTTCGTGTGTTTTTAACTGTCCAGTGTTTCACCTTAAAATGCGTTTGTACATTTTGTACATTTTGTATATTTGTGCTATAATTATTATCCATAGCTGGTTCAATTTAATGCCAGATTAAGCAAATCTGCAAATACATCAAGAAATTGTAGGTTATGTTTCTACGTTTACCTTTCAGTTCCACTCTCCTCATCATTGTTTTCAGGTTCTTTTTTTCAGAATTATCACACCAGGTGCGATCGAAAATTCGTTGGATTATCAACATTAACCCCTAAATATTTGACTTCAAAAAAGAAAGTCAACCACATATTTTAAGTGACAAAAAATTAAAGAAATGTACAACTTTAAGTCGGGTGGTCACTGACTGGGAAAACCGGAAACTATAGCCCAGATTTTTGAACACCAAGAAGTACCTTAGAGTTTAGAGGAAACCACGGAATTTTCCAGATTAATTTTTCACTTTTGTTGATTTTATCTACATTTTCCTAAAAAGTCATCTTTTTTTGGGTAGCAAAATCAACTATATTGATGAATACTCGTCTATTTCGAACAGCTAGTTAGATCTTTTAGGTTTTAAATTAGAAACAGTTAAATTCATTCAAAAAATACGAATTTTCAACGAAATACTTAAATTGTCAACTAAGAAAAAGTAATTTGAAAAACAAGCAGTTGAATATTCAGTTAAAAAAATTCATGAAAAAAAGAAGATTTTTCAACAAAAGAAATTAATTTTTAACTAATTGTAAGATTACGAATCTTTTACAAATAAAATGAATTTTAAAGAAATTAGTTCAACTTTCAACCAATAAGTTGAAGTTTCAACAAAATACTTGAATTCTCAACTAAAACAAATTAGTTTTCAACCAAACAGTTCAATTTTTAACCAAATAGTTAAATTTTCATTTAAAAAATTGAGTTTTAACCCAGAATATAAATTTTCAACAAAAGAGCCAAGGAGTGGAATTTTTAATCAAAGAATATCAATTTTTTACCAAAAACGCAATAGTTGATATTTCAGCCAAAGAAGATTTTAAATTATAATTTGATAAAAAATTAATTTTTAACCAAAATAAGATTTTTTAATAAAATAGTTCAATTTTTAACAAACGATAAATTTTCAACTAAGATGAAGAATCTTCAACCGAAACAATGAATTTTGTAGAAAGTAGTTCAACTTTCAACCCAAAACTTGAATTTACAATCTAAGAAGATGATTTTTTAACGAAAAATCTAATATTTGATACTACAAACAAAAAAAGATTTTGTTTTAAATTAGAAACAGTTAAATTCATTCAAAAAATACGAATTTTCAACGATATTCTTGAATTCTCAACTTAGAAAAATTAATTTTAAAACAAACAGTTAAATATTCAGTTAAAAAACTAATTAAAAAAAATTTTTGTACTAAAATAAACAAATTTTTAACTAATTTTAGTTCAATTTTTAACCAAATATTTCAATTTTCAGTTTAAAATTGAGTTTTAACCCAGAATATAAATTTGAAAAAAATGAATTTTCAACTGAGAATATGAATCTTGAACCAAAAAGATGAATTTTGGAGGAATTAGTTCAACTTCCAACCAAAAAGTTGAATTTACAATCTAAGAAGATGATTTTTTAACGAAAAATCTAATATTTGATATTACAAACAAAAAAAGATTTTGTTTTGAATTAGAAACAGTTAAATTCATTCAAAAATACGAATTTTCAACGATATTCTTGAATTCTCAACTTAGAAAAATTAATTTTAAAACAAACAGTTAAATATTCAGTTAAAAAACTAATTAAAAAAAATTTTTTTACTGAAATAAATAAATTTTTCACTAAAAGTAAGATCATGAATATTTAACCATCAAACTGAATTTTAAAGAAAGTAGTCCAACTTTCAACAGAGTTGAATTTTCTACCTAAAACGTTGAATTTTCAGTTAAAATACTTTAATTCTCAACTAAAACAAATTATTTTTCAACCAAAAAATTCGATTTTTAACCAAATAGTTAAATTTTCAGTTAAAAAATTGAGTTTTAACCCAGAATATAAATTTTCAACGAAGATTATGAACCTTTAATCACAAATAAATGATGAAGAAACAGATTAGTTTTTAATCATAAGGATGAAGTTTTAATCAAATATTTCCAGTTTTAAACAAGAAAGATGAAATTCCTACAAAAAAAAAATTAATTTTTAAGTCAAAAAACGAATTTTCAAGAAAACAATTGAATTTTCAACCAAAAAGGATGACTCAATGTATGCACGGCCTCTAAACAGAATTAGGATTCATTTACCTACAAAAAAAACATTGAATTTTCTTCTTTTCAGACATGAACTTGTGTAGATTTCCAAATCAGATCCGATTTAAGACATCTTACGAAAACCTAGTTTGCAGAAGTGGAACCAGTTTTATCACATCAATGCCACTTATCATCATACTGTCAATTTTATATGCATTTAGACACTATCATTAGTTTAATTTTACGTCGATTAATCTTCATAAAAGTCGATTAGTCTCACACCCTATAAGTACAAAATTGCCTTCATTTAAATTTCGACTCTTGGCCAAAGTTTCTAGATCTTTTAGCTTTTTCTATTTTCTATTGCTATATAATCAAGTAAAAGTATTGAAAGCTTTCTCATACTTAAGAATCATAATTTATTTTAAGCTATCCTTTTTCCATTCTGGACTATTCATCAAATCCAAAGTTATTTGGATTTTTGTAATAACTTGTAATAATTATTAATTGTAAGCTGCTGACATTTTGAAAATATTTTATAGATGTATATTTTTCCGGTCAAATTAAAAATAGAGTTTTTCACTTCAAAGATGAAAGCTTCAGTCGAAAATGGAGTAATGTTCAAGAAAATAGTTGAATTTTTAAACGAAAGAGATTAATTCTGATTACGAAATTTATTAGCAAAAATTTTCAAATTAAAAATCGAGTTTTTAATTTAACCG
>NC_046664.1:43963000-43966794 GCF_010883055.1 Belonocnema kinseyi
GTAGGGGGCGCCATGTTTCTATCAACTGATATTTCTAATGCATGGTGACTCTCTATTTCTCTCTGTCTACATTATACACAACACTTTTATATCAATTATAATATATTTTTTATTTAACTCCGTCAGAGAGTACTTAATAAAAAATTGCAAAATAAAAAGAAAATCGTGTTTATCACGATTATTTTTGTATTTTTTTCTTATTTTGCTTTAAATTGTATTCTAAGCTGCTCCGAAACATGTATCGTTTCAATAAATGTATAATCATTACAATTCATAATGTGCATAAAAATTGAATCATAATAATTCTTATTTCATTGTTTTTATAAATTTTTTATTTTTAATGTTATTTTTTACGATTAAATAAAAACTACTGCGCATTTGCATAGGATCTAATACAGGGACCTTTATAGGGTCCTATACAGGAGCCTATGTCCTCTTTCGTCTTTTCTATACTTTTTCCAAAAAGTTAATTTTTTAATTTTTAATCTTATGTTTTACGATTTAAAGAAAATCTACTCGTTCTATCGAAAAATAATTAATAATAAATTTATAGCTCTTTTTAGTCGAACAACTTTTGCATGGTAATTTAAGTTCATACCTTGTGTCGTTTTTTCAAACAAATTTAATATTTTTATTTAGAATGTTATTTTTTACGACTAAAGCAAAAAATAACTGTCCTATCAAAAATTATAGCTCTTTTTTGGATGAACAAGTTTTGTCTCATTTTTTCTCGTAGCTTATATCAAAAAGTGATTCATTCTGAATTTCTAGTTCGTTCCAGGGCGCGTAATTTGAGCTTTTTTATTTTTTTCGTATCTTGCATAGTTTGACCAAAAAATCGAATTTTTGGATTTTTCATTATTTCTGGTACGATCAAATTTGGAGTGTTCAACTTCTCTACCAAATTAAAAAAGTTGTTATCATAGTCCTGTAGGGATTTCAAAAAGCAAAGTTTTTCTTCTCTTGACTTTTTTTCATATCATGCGTTTTTTGTCTTAAAATGTTCATTTTAGTTTTCTTAATTTTATTTTGAAAATGCTCTAACTCTAATAATTTTCTTTTTATAGAAAAAAGTCGTGGGGGAAAAATGAGTTTCCGAGTACTGTGAACAACCGTACATAGAATTTTTAAATCTTGTAACAATGTGGTTTCAAACATTTTTGGTACGGTCAAATTTGGAATTTTCAACTTTTCGACCAAATTAAAAAAGTTGTGAGCATAATCTTATAGGGCTTTCAAAAATCAAAGTTTTTCTTCTCCTGACTTTTCTTCATATCATGCGTTGTTTGGCTCAAAATTTTCATTTTAGTTTTTTTATTTTATTTTGAAAATGCTCTAACTCTGATAATTTTCTTTTTATAAAAAAAAGTTAGGAAAATAAATTGTTTAAGTTTTAATATACTATGAACAACCGTGCGTAGAATTTTCACATCTTGAAAAAATGTGGTTTCAAAAATTTTTTGTACGATCAAATTTTGAATTTTCAACTTTTTGACCAAATTGTTATCATAATCTTGTAGACCTTCCGAAAAGCAACGTTTTTCTTCTCCAGACTTTTTTTCGTATCATGTGTTGTTTGGCTTAAATTGTTCATTTTAGTTTGTTTTTCTGGATTTTGAAAATGCTATAACTCTAGTAATTTTTGATTTTTCAAAAAAAGTCGTGAGCATAAATTGTTAAATTTTTTGAATTCCATGAATAACCGTACAGAGAATTTTTAAATTTCTAAAAAAGTGGTCTCAAAAAAATTCAAAATGTGCCCACTTTTTGAATTTTCATCCAAAATGACTAACTAACGAACAGACAGACAGACAGACATACAGAAGACAAATTCGTAAAAACCTGTTTTTCGGATTTAGGGGGTCTCAAAACGTGGACATTTGACAAAAACTGGGTGGGGGTCAAATTTTACACAAACCTAATACCCTCTCTGATGAGAATGTAAGACTGGTCGATACTTAGTTTTATTCTGTGAAGAAAAATCGAAAGCAACAACTTGCAGGTCGAAATTGATTGAGTCTCACGCGGATTGAATAAAAAATATTTTTGTTCTTCTAAAAAGGTACAACATTTAAAAAATATGTAATCGTCAATTTTTTAATTATTGTTCTATAACATGAAATACATTCTTCATAAAAGGTGTAAAAATGTTTTCAATTCCTTTTACTTAAATACCTTTCCTAAAAAGGCTTTACGTTATTTTTAAATTATTCACAATATATCGCAATAGTGTTTTTAAACATGTTTGAAGCTTTACAACCTGGTTTTATGCTGCCATAGATATATTTTCTATTATTTAAATAATAAAAAAGAATTATATAAGTATATAGATTGCCAAAAAGTTAACATGCCAAAAGGTTAACAAATTCAAGTCCAAGGCATTTTCTATGATCAAAGCCACGTTACAGACTTTCAAAATGATCTCGTGTAATCTCGTATTATGGAATATGATATAAAATTTGATTTAATGTGATTGAATAAATTTTTCTATAAAAACTAAGAATTAAAAAATAAGCTCCATCAGAACATAAATCTTCTGTCATTTTCAGATAAACGATGATTCTCGACCTAGCAAATATTCTTAAAAGATCACAAGCAATAGCATTAGGTAAACAAAGCAACATACGCACCATGGGAAAAACGAGCAACGTGCGCGGCGCTACGGAAAATGTTCACGCCGCATGTAGGCCTGTACATGCTCGAAAGCAAACGCCGACGCCGACGCCGTAGCAGACGCTCCCACCCATGTGATAGCGTGGGACCGAGCATACCTTTCTTCTATGCTAGCACAGTGGAACGCAGCTATTATTACACCATTAAGCCATTTCCCTTTCGGGGTAGGCGTGACTCACTCGTCAGGGGAAAGGAGTAGTGTGTGGAAGGGATAGATTATTTTCAGATTGATCCAGAATTCTCGTGTTATTTAAGTACATAACACGTTTGTTTCGCAACACTGCTCCGACCCAGGTTGCTGATCAATATCTCTAGCAATCACCCCAAGCGAAGAACCTCACGAAGTCGTTATGTAAGGTTCCACACTTGGGCCATTAGAGGCCAAGGCCTTTTGTTTTAGGCGTCATTCACTCTACTGACACTCTTTTTATTAACTATTTGCGCCATACTTTCCTGTCCTGGCATACTTCTCTAGCTTCTTTTATGTCCATGCATTTTTTCATGCAGGCTCTCGTGTTTCTGTGACTTCTTATGTCTCTTCGAACTAGGGTGTCATTTACACATTCTAATCATTCTTTCCGCGGCCTACCTCTGGGCACGCTGCCATTTACTTTACTTTGATACACTTGTTTCTTTAGTCGTTCATTTGGCATTCTCTCAACATGTCCGAACCATCTTAACCGATTTCATTCCCATGTGTCTACTAGCGTCTCTTCTGCACTACATTGTTTTAGAATTATCTCGTTACTTACTTTGTCCATCAGGGTTTTCCCGCATATTATGTACATGATTCTCATGTCAATTGCATTAATTTTACTCTTATCTTTTTCTTGATAAGTCCATGTCTCGCTAACATATAGTACAGTCGGTACAAATATAGAATTATGTATTGCCATTTTAGATTTATTTGATATATTTTTACTTCTGATAATGGGACCTGCTCTACCAATAACCTGATTTCCTTCATTTATGCCCATGCTCTTCATACTTGCATCTAGTTTATTTAACATTCTTTGTAAGTCTTCGATAGATTCTGCCATAACAACCTTATCATCTGCGAACGCTAACCCACGTACCCTTACTGTTTCGAGATCCACACCCTCTTCGTCGAAGAGAGCCAT
>NC_046664.1:43966894-43973498 GCF_010883055.1 Belonocnema kinseyi
GAAAACTTTTTTTCCTACTCTCAAACTTTTTTCTGTTATTTGCCTTAAGCTAAATATTTGATCCGTACATGACATTCCTGGCATAAACCCACTTTGGACTTCTCAAATCTTTGCTTCTGTTATTTTAATTACTCTACGCATAAGTATTTTTGAATAGATTTTACTTACGGTGCTTAATAAGCTAATCCCTCTGTAATTATTGCAGTCGCTTTTATCTCCCTTTCTCTTGTATATAAGTACGATAATCGCTTTTTTCCAATCGTCTGGGACGTCTCCCATCTCGAAACAGAAATTTATCAATTCGCACAGTCTATGTTGTATGCACGCGCCAACATATTTAATCATTTCAGCGTTAACACCGTCTACCCCGGCAGCCTTACCGTTTTTCAAGTTCTTAATTATATCCCTAACCTCAGTGACACAGACTTTCTCAATTGAGTTTTCCATCGCTTCGTGTTCAACATCGCAGTTGTGGTGTCCTAAAGCTTCATCTCCGAATTGTCTCCTAAAATAGTCTCTGAAAGCCTTTATTATTCCGTCTGCATCTTATACCATTTCCCGCCTACTATTTCTCATGTTGAAAATTCTGTACTTTTGTTTCCTTTCATTTTTTTATAAAGTAGTTTCCTGCTTTCTTCAAAGTCGTTTTTTATTTTCATCTCTTCTTCTGCTCTAATTTTATCTTTACGTTCCTTAACTAATGGTTTGAGTATCCTGTTTTCGCGTCTATAATCATTTCTACATCTATTTCTTTCCTCTGCGATGTTCGAAGTTCTCTTGTACGCTTCTCTCTTTGCTTTTTGGGCAGCCTGAATTTCATCATTCCACCACGCATCACCAGACATTCTTCCTACAACTGTGGTACCACACACTTCGATCGTATATCTAACAAGGATATCTCGTAACATTGTCCTTCCGCTAGGTTGGCTTAAATAGATTTTCACGAACTTTTGACGGATTTCTATAAGCCCGTTTTTTTTAATTCTTCGATTACTCTTTTTATAAATTCTTTTTTACAAATCCTATAAAAAGTCGTTTACAAAAAAATATAACTTGTTAGACTTTTCAAAATATAATTTATCAACCGTTTGTTTCAATCTCTTTTCTCAAAAATTAGTTGACAGTATCTTAAGTTCTAGAGAAATTTATATTATTGCTCAGAAACAGTAGTTCGGTTTTTGGAATACTTTTTCCTGCGAATTAGTATAGTTTTTCCATTCAGGTGTTATACATAGTTACTCATATGAAAAAAATATCTTATAACTAAAATAAAAATTTGCAGTTAAAGGAAATAAAAAGATAATAGCAATATTGAAGATGAGGATTCTTGAGTTAAAGATATATAAATTTTTTTCTGTAAAATATATAAAGAAAATACGCGACTGTTGGTTCTCGCGCTTCGCGCTCGCTCTTTGTGAATAAAATCTTTAAACTAAAGGTGAAAGCATCGACAACAGTAATTTGCCAATTGTGAATTATCTTTTGTTAAAGCTTCTTCGGCCTTAACGAACACATTCTCATCAGGTATCTCGTGCTTCGCACCCGAGTTTGTCCCTGAAACTTTTTATCATTCCCATAAATGTATATTGTAATAACTCATAACTTACATTTGCATTGAAAAAAACGTACTTTCATTATCTCGTTTGAAAAAATGCGAATTCTTAAAAAAATTTGTTGCTAAAGATTTTATCGCAACTTTAATCATTTTTCCATAAACTGAATTGGTTCATTTCTAATATTTTGTTATGATTTAAACTTTACACACAGATGTAAAATTGTTGCATGAAAAAATGTAATTTTTGGGTTTTCAATAATTTTTTATGCTGTCAAAATTATTTGACTTAAAAGGTTCATTTTCGTGTGTTTATTGGTATTTTGTAAATACTTTATCTCTGGTAATTTTTGGTTTTATGAAGAAAGTCATCAGGATAAATTGTTTAGCTTTTTGAATACTATAAACATTCATACAGAAAATTTTTGAATTTTGAAAAAAGTGTTCTCAAAAATATTAAAAATGCGCTCACTTTTTGAATTTTATATAAAAAATAACTGGCTAACAAACTTGACCTACAGACCTCACAGGCAGACAGGCACACAGATCGACCGACAGGCAGACACATTCGTAAAAACATATTTTTTAGATTCAGGGGGTCTCAAAACATGGACAAGCTAGAAATAAGCTAGTCAGATACATAGCTAAATATGACTTAATTAAACTCTACTGTCGATATAAGACCGCTTTCGGGCATGCTTCGCCTTGGATTTGGATGCATGACGCAACCTGATGCAACTAATGCGCATAGAGTGCGGTCCTTGAGCTGTTTGTTACGATTGACGACCGACTGATTGTCTCACTATGAAACTGTGAAGGTCATCACTTCTAGGAACGTTGTAAACTGGGGGGTCTTATATCGGAAGTTGAGTATTGTTAATTATCTAACAATTTGTTTCACGTCAATTTAACTGCGTTTTAAAAAGAACTATTTAAATGGAATCGCAGATAATTTTTAAAGGTCAAAATAAGGTATCAATCATAAAGATTGTGTCAAAATTAGGATTCTAAAACAACCAGTCTTAAATGCAAAATTAAAGATACAACTTTTTGCGCCTTAATCGCACCTAGATTCATCTTTAAAATTTATTTTGATCTTTCACAGTAGGTGAATCGCAAAAAAGCTGCTATTCAGATTTTTAAAACTATTTTATGCCATATCCAGTATTTTTTACAAGCTTTTTCATGTAGCGGTATCCATATCAGTTTGATAGCTGTCATATTCTCAAGTTAATCGGGTATCGCGTCAGTAACATCGCTGATGTTTGATCTAATAAAAATTCCAGCGTGTTATAAATCCGACGTAATCCGATATACAAAAACATGTAAATAAATCGATAAACGAATTCGTTTAAATTGGTACACATTTTATATCCCTTGAATTTATTAGAGCTTTCGAGACTGTGAATGCAACACAATCATTCTAAATGCAATAAAACTGATTTGATTGTAGCCGAGTGGAAACATCATTGCTACAGAAAAAAACGAGGAAGATCATTTTTTTCTCAGGCTTAATATAGTTATATGTAAAAGGCATTGTTGTTAGATTTGGCTTCGTGAATAGTCTGCACGGGGCTCTCCTGGTACCTACACCGAAAAAAAAGATTACTTTATTGAAATAAATGTAGTACTGAATACGTCCAATCAAATATTGTTGTGATCGAAGAAAATTTTTCTTATATCAAAAAATAATGTTTTTCAAATAAGAAACTTACTTTTGTTATAAGCAAAATTTCTTTAGATAAAAAGAATTTGATTGGACGTATTCAGTTCTGCATTTAATTGAATCAAGTAATCTTTATTCTCAGTGTATATATCAGTCACGGACACAATTTTTTAATGCAATGACATGATCAGATAAGAGCAGTATGCCTAATTTGACATATCGGACAAAGACTGATTCTTTTATACCATCCACGAGCTGGTTTCAGCCAAGTGCAAGATGACGGGACTTACGCCTTAATGTGGAATCCGAACAACCAGAACCTCGGTAAAAGTACCAGGACAAATTTCTAGAAATGCCTGATCAGGGACCAAATCCCAGACCCCTAAACTGAAGTCAAAGCGTCAGTGACACAAAGATTTCTAAAAATATCTGTGACATTTTTTGAGAGATTCTGTATCATTGAAAAAAATCATTTTTTTTGTAGCATGTATAACTTATCTCATTAACATAATTCCAAGCTGAAACACAAACAGAGAAGATTTACAAGTTAAGATAACCTTTAGTACGTTTCCTGATAATAAATTTTAAGAATGTTTGAAAAGCACATTCATATTACAAACGTCCCCTATTCTATGCTTTTCCCCCTTTTTAAAGAATTCTTTTTTCCTCTGTTTTCAAGAAACTTCTCCTTTTGTCTAGTTTTTTAGCTTAAATACCCACTGAATGAATAAAGCATAATAATAAGAAGATCCAACTATTTTTGGTTAAAAATTATCTATTGTATTTTTGGGTTCGGAATTCATCTGGTTTGGTGAAAAATTCTACTATTTCGTTGAAAATATAATTATTTTGTGGACAATGCAAATATTATGCTAAAAAATCATCTTTTTGATGAAAAACTCAACTTCTTGCTGGAAAGATGAACCACTTTGTTAAAAAGATGAAACATTTGAACAAAAATTATTCAGTTTTAAAATATCATAATGTTTGAACAATTTAGTTAACGCCAGCGCTTTACATCAAGAACTGTTATTTTAAAATAAAAATCATTATATTTTCAACAAAATAAATTTTTTAAAAACATTTTCAGGTTTATATTATAAAGTGTGTCGTCGTCCTGATATTCAGGATAATTAGTCCAATATTTTTTATAAGCCATCCCCTTTTCCAACTCTCCCAATTTTTCTTGGATGACTAGACACAGCCGCTATATTAACGGCTTTAACAGAAAATCGATTATTTTAAGCAAAACTCATATTTTGAAAAAGATTAAGAATTTTTCGCCGAGAGTCATTGGTATTTTCAGTAGATAATTATCAGGTTTCAAAGAACATTAACATTTTTTCAACAATCTAAGGTTATGTGGGTATGTTTCAATTGAAATATTGGTATTTCTGAACAAAAATCATTAGATTGAAATCCAATGATTTTTGATTAAAACAATAAAATTTACAAGCTTGAACAATTTTAGTTGGTGATAGTGTTTTTTGTAGGCAAATAAAACTTTAATTTAAAAATCATTAGATTTAGAAGATGATTAATAATTTTGTAACAATTTTAGCTTTCATTGGCATTTTACATAGAGAATTTGTATTTTGAAAAAAAATCAACGTCATTTGAACAAGATTTAGAATATTTTAAAAATCTTGCATTATGTTAGTATTTTTCGTTGAAAATTTGCATTTTTAAATAAAAAAATTATATATGTTTTATACGCATTTTATATAGGAAATCGGTATTTTTTAATGAAAAATCATTGGATTCCGAAGAAGATTAAAAACTTTTTAACAATTTTAGTTTGTGGTCGCGTTTTTCACTGAAATTTGGCATATATTTTAAAGAAGATTAGCTACCCTTTTAACGATTTTAGATTATTTAAACACTTTGGTCAGAAATCGAATTAGTTGAAGAAAAAATATTGGGTTAAAAATCGGATTTAGAATCTTAAACAATTTTTCACTATGATAGTCATTTTCGAACCTTAGGCTTGTTTCTTCGTTCCACGTCACATATATTAATTTAGAAGTTAGATATCAATTTTCATAGATTGAAGCCTCAGCTGAAATAACGTTGTATCAAAGCATATTTTATATCAATGGTCTTCTATGTATATGAGTTTCTCTTTTAAATGTTTCTCTATTCCGCGGAAGCGCTGCGATCGAAAGTTTAAAAATTGAATTTGGAATGAAATTTAAAAATAGTCGAGGTTATTTACTTCCATTTACTTCGCATCTATCTTAATTAATCTCGTAAGTGTACATGATCTAATTTAGAATTTTTGAAGGATGAGAATAGAAAATTACGTTCGCTTAAGAGCTTCGACAAACAATTTCAAAATTGAATTCAGCAAATTTCAATTAATGAAAATCATTAGGTTATTTTAAAAATTTGGTCCTACTCATATTGTAAAAAATATAAACATAATTTCTCGCCTTTTCATTAAAAGATAGAAAAAAATTTAATTATTCATGTGATTGTAATTTAAAGTTTTATTTTCATTATATTATAAAAATAATTGAAACAGTATTTTTTAGTACAATTTCTGATAATTATTTATCATTAATTAATTAATTTTATTATTTTTTAATATTATATTTGATATTACCGGTTCTAGATGTTTTATACCAGCCTCTGTATCTTTTTTATTCTTTCCTGCGAGCTATTATAATAAATTTAATTTTCTTTTTTTACCTTTGTTCAAAACTTTAATGTTAGACTTAGAAAGGTACATTTTCGAAGTGTATAACCTCGAATATTTTGAAATTTCTTTTCCAATTGAATTTTCGAATTTTGGATCGCAGCGCTTCCGCGGAATAGAGAAACAGTTAAAAGAAAACTTTAATAGGAATTCATGGATACAAAATATGTGTTGATACAACGTTATTTCAGCCTAGACTTCAATTATCAAAATCATTGTCCTTGCTCTCTTTCAATCATTTTAAATAGGTAATGTGAAGAACAAAATTTTTATATAAATACTAATTTTGTATATTTTAATTGAAAAATTGCGTGTGACAAAGCAAAAATAATCGCTCTGGCGCTTGTTTTTTTATTCTATCTCATTATTCTATGCTCTTTAAACGAGGACCGTACCAAAATAAATGCAAACAATACAAAACCCTCGAAATGAAATCCCGGATTTTTAAAATTAAAAAAAGTCCATTGTTGTATCTCCGAGCAGAAATTTATCTAGATGGAGAATATAAAATCGCTCCCCTGTGATCTTTATTTTATTTCAGCGAGGCGTGATCTACAAAAGGGGAGAGTTTCGAGTATACTGGGATTTCGATGCAGCACCCTTTTTCAAAGATAGATAATAGACAAAAAGGGGTCGAAGAGGGAAAGAGAATGAAAATGGGAGCATCGTATCTCGACCTGCATTGGAA
>NC_046664.1:43973598-43995171 GCF_010883055.1 Belonocnema kinseyi
ACTTCATTATTATTACTTAACGTGTCTACAGAAGATAAGATGGCGGTTTTTTGAACTTTGACAATCAAATATTTGATTATGGACAATTAAAAGCCTCATTCCTATGTGAAAATTTCTTATTTTGCCTTATTTAAAAAAAGGAGCGGATCAGGTTCGGCTCAGGATGCCTGATTAATAAATTTATCTAACGGCCCTGATCTGATTTGTTTACGGACCAAATAGCCTTCCCTTATTATTAAGTCAGGCAGTCTGAATTATACCGTGCTTACGGTAACTTAACGGCCCTGACAGGATACCGATAACAGCGGCTTTTTTAAAGATCAGGCGTACTGAAAGAGGTCCCAAGTTAGGGCATCGGACGCGAACCTTTTTTATATCATATGTGATGCCTGTCAGGTGCAAATGTGTTCAAATTTGATACTTTTGACAAAGAATGAATCGTGGAAAAATAAAAAAAAAAGATCTGATTTGAATTCGATCGAAAAAAGGACGAGTTTCTTCAGTTAAAAAAACCTTTTAAAACTTTTCATTATTAAAAAATGTCAAATGTAACATTTTCGCAAATAAAAGAATAAAAATCATGATTACAATATTATCGTAGATTTATCATGGCTTACAGTAATTTCACTTGAAATTTTATGAATAGTTAAAAAAATATTAATTAACCAATAATAATGTGAATAATTATTTTCTACAATTATGTTTTGTGAATACAAATTTAAATTTACGCAGCATCGCATGACGCGCCATCTAGTGCCCCGTTGGTATTCGCGCGTCTTTCGCTATGTCTTTTGTTTTCTCGCCGGTGAATCTGTGATTGTGTTAACAATGTCCACACGTGCACGTTTTTTCATTTATAGCTTGTCATAGGTGAGAATAGCATATATTTTACATTTTATTTTAATTCATCTGTGTTAATAACAATACTTTTTCATAAAACTACCTCTTTTGCAGTAGCTCTCCGCATTTTTTATTTTTAGGTTAGGTTAAATATTTATTATTACATTTATCTTCTTTTTCAATAATGTTTCTGAAAAATTGAGTCTTTTCTATGAAGAACGATTTACGCAATGGCGATCTTGCATGAAATGAAATCAAAAGATATTTTCATTCTTTAGTAGCTCATTATTATATTCCAAGAAAAAATGTATTTTTTTACTAAATAAGGAATATGTTTTTTCTTCTTAATAAGGATTGAACATTGCTTCCGCTCGGGGCATTTTTCGTCAAACGCATAGATTGCCTATATCTGTGCCGCATCATTCTTCGCGGGAAAATTCAAACTACCTAAACTATACAAATTTAAAAAACTTTCCTGCATTATTATCAATGAATAATTACGAAAAAAAGAATTGAAATAGTCTGCTTAATTAGCTTTAGTACATTGCCGACGTGTTTGTACATATGTGTTGCGGCAAATAGGAATACAAATTTTATTTAGATCTTTATGCTTCCTAGAATCACATCAAGCTACTAAAAACTTCTTAGCTACTAATCTACCTTCTTTAGGAAATTCACTGATTTCCAAATCCATTCTTTGTTTATATCTTTGAACCTGGTTGATTCGACTTTTATTTTCGATTTCTTGTTTTAGGCATCGATAACAACGATACAATATTTTTGTAGATATAGGTTAGCTAGTTAGGTGATCAACTGGATCAGCTGTCAAGTAGAAACCCGCGACGTTCGCGAAACCTGATTGGTAAAAAAAGTGAAAAGTAAAATGGCGTCTAAAGTGGTCTCATTGCTGCTCAGTTGTATAGGTTATTGACGTCATATATGTTTGAAAGTGACCAAATACACGTAACCTAGAATTTTTTTAAGTATTAGAAACCTAAAAAACTTTCTTTTCTCCATAACCTTATTTACTACTCCAAATTTCTAAAAATAGGCTTATCTCATTTCATGCAACATCCCGATTGCGTAACCCTCCGTTCACGAGGTCCGCTAGGGATATCTTTTTTATTTCTAAAAGTATTTTGTTATTATATTTTTTGAAACCCGTTAAGAAATTAGCTTTTGTTTTTACACACGTATTGGACTCCACTTAGGGTATTCTGGAAAAGGTTATATGTGAAGGTAAGAAAGGTTGTCTTCCCGAAAGATAGAGCACGGAATGGCCCTGCTGAACAGAGATTAAAGTTCGAATCAGTTCGTCGAGAATTGGGGTTAATTAAAGATTAAGAGCAAGAAAGCTTTCGATTGCATCGTATGCGGAACTAACGTTCGATTGAAAGTCTCTAAAGGTAGCAGGTGCTTTGCCGGCAAAGCAGAAAAGCCTGCCTTCTGCAGACGGAAATACTGGGTCGACACTTGGCGGATTTGCTATTGTCTCTGGAATTCCTCTCTTTTCCCAAACTGCTTATCTAAACTGTACAACCTGAATTAATGTTCTATTTGAATATTTTATATGGTAGTATTTTTTACTGTAAATCTTGAATTAATTTCTAAATAATTTTTTCTAGATTTTATCAGCTTACTTTATTTTATACAAAGAATAAGTATTGAGGTAGGTATTACGAATAAGTATTTAAGTTCGCAGGTTAGGGAAAACCTGAAAATTGGGAAGAAATTAAAGACAACCTGTAAATTAGTGAAAATGTAGGGAAGAGTCGGGAAGAGTGAAGGATAAAAATTTTTGCAATTTGTATTTGAAATTGCTTTTTTCCGTTAAGGGCATGTGACACAGCTAAATACCTATATTACCGACCTCACTTTTTCAGTTCACTAAATGTTTTTTTGAACCTAAGAACTTTTTTTGTAAATAAAATATCCACCTGAAACTTTGGAAAATGTATTAGAGTACAATAAAGTACGTTTAGGTACTGCATTTTGGTAGGAACTTCACTGAAAATTATTTCATATTTTTTCTGAACCTCGACATTTTTTGAACGTTGGAACTTTTTTTATACATAAAATATCGGTCTCAAACTTTGAGAAATGCAAGAACCGAAAGAAAACTACGTTCAAGTACAAAGCTTAATAATAAAAGTTGTAAAAAAAATTTCAACTATGTACTCAAACGTAGTTCTCTTTCGGCTTTTGCATTTCTCAAAGTTTGAGACTGATATTTTATGTATAAAAAAAGTTCCAACGTTCAAAAAATGTCGAGGTTCAGAAAAAAGATGAAATAATTTTCAGTGGAGTTCCTACCAAACCTAAACGTACTTTATTGTACTCTAATACATGTTCCAAAGTTTCAGCCGAATATTTTATTCACAAAAAATGTTCTTAGGTTCAAAAAAACATTCAGTGAACTGAAAAAGTGAGGTCGGTAATAGAGGTATTTAGCTGTGTCACATGCCCTTAAAGAAGATTTTATGTTAGAAGGGCGACACGATTAAAATCCTGGTCTTCGAATATTAATGGTCAGGAAAAATAAATAATTGGCTTAGGAAAAGTTAGGAAACATTGAAAATTAATTTACAAAATAATTTTGTCGTTGAAGATACATTATTTTAGTTAACACTTCATCTCTTTTGTTTAAAGTACGTTTTTTTGTCAAATTCATTTTTTAACTGAAAATTCAACTTTCTCAGTTGAAGATTCATAATTTTAGTCAAAAAATCATTTACTTCCTTTAACGATTAATGACTTTGTTGAAAATTATTTTTTAAAATTAACTCTTTTATTTAAAAATAATGTTTCATTTTTGGTTTCAAAATTGATTTCTAAAAGTTGAGAATTGTATTACTTGGCTACAACTTGAATCACTTTGTTAAAAATTATTTTTTTTAAGAAGGTTCATGTCCTTGTTTGAAAATTGAACTATTTTGTTAAAAATGCGTTTATTTTGTTGGGTTCAAAATACTTGTTTCACTTGTAAGTGTAACTTTTCTGCTTTTGATTAAAAATTTATATTTTTTATTTGAAAAGTAGTGTTTTTGGTAGAATACTAATCCTTCCTGGTTGAAATGTTCTCTTTTTGTTAAAAATGTGACTGTTTGGATGAACAATAATGTTTATGTTTGAAAAATTATATTTTGAAGTTGAAAATTAATTGTTTCACAGAAAGTTCTTTTTTCTTTCTTAAGAGTTCAAAAATTTGCTTTACATTTTTCATTTTTCATGAATTGCAAAGCTTTATTTTTCTATTTAAAAATTATATTTCGGGTTGAAAATTCAACAGTGTTAAAGAAAATTCTTTGTTTTTGCTTAAGAGTTTTTTTATTTTTTGATTGAAAAATCTTATTTTTTAAACTTTGACTTTTTAGTTACAAATACAGATCCACGGCTAAAAATCGAACTGTTTTTTTAAATTAGTTTTTTGGTAGACAATTAATATTTACGAGTTAAAAATTTAAAATTTTTCAACAATCATTCTTTTTGAATAAAAATGTGTATTTTTTATTACATTTGAAATAACTTGTTGAAAATTCTCTTGTTAGATTGCAGATTCGTCATTTTAGTTTAAAACTCGTTTTTTGTTGTTGTCGAAATATAAACTATGATATTTTTGGTAGAAAAGTATTCTTTTTGTTTAAAATTCAACTGTTATTGGTTTAAGTTTAATAAATAAAAATTAATATTTGTATGTAAAAATTCCAGTATTTGGTTAAAAATGCAACTATTTTGTTAAAAATTCATTCATTTTTTTAAAAAGTCATCTTCTTTGGTCAAAAATTCATCTATTTAAAAAATTTTCTTGTTGTGCAGAAAGTGTGTCATTTTTAATAAAAAATTACTCTGTTTTTTCCAAATTTCGACTGTGTTTAAAAAAATTTAATTATTTTCCTAAAAATAAACTGTTCTTATAATAATTTAAATATTCTGTTCAATATAGGAGTATTTTGTAAATATGCAATCTTTTGTGTTTGCAAATTAATTTTTTTTTGCTGAAAATTCTTTCTTCTAGTTTTAAAATTCATCTTTTTGGTAGAAATAAACCAATTTTAATCGAAATTGTGGTATTGGATTTATAAAAGATTGCACGTTACAAAATTTAAATATTTTAATTCTGTTCTTTAAATATTAATAGAAAGGAAAATTGAGAAACTGGTTAAAGAAAAATCAGGGAAAATTCGGGGAATTTTAAAAATGACGTTTTGCGGCCACTGAAAGTTTCTGGCTGTTATTCTATTTTTTAAGTTCCATGTCTAACGAAAAAGTTACGAGTTGCTTTGACGCTGTTACACTGCCTGAATTTTAGAATAGTATGAGCGCGGACGTTGTAGAAGTGCTTGAGCCGGAGAATCCCCTGAGGGGATGGCTCGTAAGTAGTAATGTCCTGATTAGGACAGACAAGGCAGTATTGTGTCTTACTAATTATTTTATGTATGGGGCCTTTCAAAAGATACGTAACACCTGTAGGGGGGAGTGAGGGGCGTTAGGGTCAAAATTTTCAGAAAAAAGCGTTAAGTATTTTTTGAACGGCCCCAAGATAGAAACTTGGAATATTTTTCAAATGAAGTTAATTTATGAAAAAAGTGAATTCACGGGTAAGTATGATTTTTTTAATCGATTGAAAGCTTTTCAGATGTCTTCATACTACAAATTTATACAACTTCTAAAAAAGAGACTTTACTGACTTCTTAACTGCCCCTTCTTCGGAATGACTCGATAGAACGTTAAATTTCGTTTCTAGAAAATGGATCGACACAAATATTTCAGGATTTTATCTATTTCACACCAGATTTGTTGACAAACGGACAGGTTCGAGGAAATATAAGATAGTGTAGAGCATTCAAACGTGCGAAAGAAAATCTATTATACGAGGCGCCAACAAAATGAGCAACCGGAAACTGAGGCACACGACCTCGGATGCAAGGATGTACTAGGAGAGTCGTGTTATGCATACGTAATCCCGTTGAAACAGGGTCACGTGAAAGCATATAGGGAGGACGTGTAAAGAGGAAAGTTCATAACGAATTTACCGAGGCAAATGAAGAATGCTGACCACGTTAATTTATCTTGACATTCAGTCAGTGTTAGCCATTGAGATAATAAATACCCAATTAATTCTCAATCTATCATTGTATAGACATTGGAAAACATTTTAAGAAAGTTTTAATTGAGGTAAAGAAAAAATGAAGGCCCGACTAGCAACGGAAATATGGGCGATTCTCTGCATACATTCAGAAAAATGTTTGTTTGATTGAAACAAAAATTTGTTTGAATCAAACAAACATGTGTTTGATCCAATATCAAAGATGAAATTTGTTTAAATGAAACAAATTTGGTTTAAATCAAATAAATGTGGTTCAAATAAAAAAAAATTGGTTGAATCAATCAAAGATTTTACTGGATGGCGACCGTAAAAATCAACGATTGTTGCAACTTATGCATCTAGGATTAAGGATGAGAAATCAAGATTTCTGAACGCCTTCAGTCATGTGTGGAAATAAGATCTAGCGTGGATATTTAAACCTCCCTCTCTAATTTTAAGGCTTCTAAAACATCTGAACCTAGCTCAGGGGATATTCATTATAATTGTTACGAGATGGGAGAAAGTCTTCTGGAGAGCAGATCTGAAGAATCGATCACAGAGACCTCCTTGGAAAATTTACAATCTTCCACAGAATCATGTAACTGTAGACACGGAAACCAACTTTTTTCGACCAAAGATGTCGGACCTATATTTGGAAGCTTGGAAGGTACGGGATGAATTTCTCAGGTTGAAAATAAGATACAGCATTACTGAACTCATCATGGTGTGAATCAACTAAAAGAACTTACTCTGCACGCTGGAAATTCTGCTTTTCATGGGCTACAAAAAATGAAGTTTCAATAAATAATTCATTCTCGCAAAAGGTTGCACAATATTTAAGATTTTTAAATAGGGAAAATAAATCTGCCAATAGCACGAGTTTGGTCCATCAAGGAAGGAAAAAGGGCAATCTGAAAGGTGAGGCCTCTGTAAGACTAGAAATAATATTTTTTACTCTTTGGGGGGAAAAACTTAGTTCTTCTCTTGAAAAAGGTTGAAAAATATATTCATTTAAAAATTCGTTTGTTTTTTGAAGAAATATTAAATTTTATCTTTTTTGTGAAATTTTATCTTTTTGTTGAAAATTAATTTTTATGTGTAGACAATTTGGTAAATCATTGGTTATCATTAATTAATATTATTTTTATGAGAACACAGAAGAAACTAAGACTAAAATTTATTGCAGGAAATTTTTAAGAGCGATAAAGTTTTGTTTAGCCAACTTCGCGTCTTTCAAAAAACATGTGCTTGTCATGGAAAAACAAAAGAAAGTTTAACCGATATTTGTGTAAAGTTTATCCTGTGAAGTTCATTTTTGTTGCAGAGAATCTTTCGTCGGAAATCGACGTAAATTTTATCTTCTGTTTTTTATGTGAAATGATATATAAATAATATATTAATATTATAAAAACTTATTAATAATTTATTATTAATTAATATTACCAAATAATTATGGGTAATTCATCTTTTTGGTCAAAAGTTGAACTGTTTTGTTGAAGATGAAATTAGTCAGGAAAAAATCAGGGAAAAGCAAGGGGATTCAAACAAGAAAGTTTTTCAGCCACCATGAACAGTGAACACATCTAATTAAGCTATGCAATATCTCTGATTTATTCATAAAATATAAATAACTCAGTTAATGAATTTTTAAAATTAATTTTAAAAATTCTAAATTTTGAGAGCAGTGATTAGTTTAAATACAAACTATAGGTCTTATAAAGAATATAGCCTAGGTCGCTTTGCGTATAACATTATATATTATTGTAGAAAATAGTAGAATAAATAAAGAATTAAAAAAAAATTAAAAATAATTGCACATAAAATGAGTATAATAAAATTGTAGTTTACATTTGTCTTATAAAATTTCTTCACATTAAAAAATATGATAAAATATATACTACAAAAAATTTAATAAGAGTGAAATACTTTTGGAAAATAAAATTAATGACACTTCTAATAATTAAAGTGTTATTAATGATGATATTTTTAATCATGAACATTAGAGTAGTCCAAAATTGCATTGAAATCTTTTTCCCCTCTAGAGGGCAAGTCACCCTCCCAAAAGTTTCCATTTCTAGAGCAAATAAATCCATACTTTTTTTCCAAAATTCAAATATTAACACAGGCCCTTCAAAATCCCATTTGATTAACATAAAACAATTTTGGACTTTTGAAAAATTGCACTCATATTCCAGGGCTTCAGCGAAACATGCCAAGTTTTTTAAGGATTGAAAAGGATTGTCTAAGAAATAAAATTATATTAATAACTTAAATTTTTAACGCACACTCACACCGCTTAGCACAAAATATGACCCTAAAAATCAAATAACTACATTTTTACGTATTATTGTTCATTTTTAGCAATTTCTGTCGGCTTTTTCATAAAAATTATTACTAACGGACAATTTGAATATTTCGCATGACTTTTTAAACCATTTTAATTGCCTAAATAAATGTGACTTATTTAAACAATGATTTATTCTCAAACAATGTAAAAAATAATCGTATCTTCTGACTTTAAAATGTAAAAGCTGGTCATTGTTCGAAGTAGTCAATTTTTAAAAACATTACGTAATTCATCACGCTTAATTATGTTTTATTTTCATTCTAAAATTGGAGCCACAGACGTCCAATTTTTTCTTAATTTGGTATCCTATACTACTTTTTGTTGAAAAATTACATCATTTTGATACATTTCTTCTAGTTTTTAACAAATCTCTATTTGATTAAACAATTTTTATTTGCTCAAGTAGTCTTTTTCGACAACTTAAAGAGAAATAACCAAAATAGAATACATACAATTATTTGTCTGAATGTACAGCGCACAGAAAAAATATATTTATCATTTTTTAATTTTTCAAACAAATATAATTTATTCAAACAATTATTGTTCTGAAAATATTTTATAAATCGTATTACTTAAATTAAATATAGTATTGAATGATTTCTAGGAGTAGTAATTTAGGTTAAAAACGGCATTTAATTCTTCAAACGATTTTTATTCGTTCAACTAGTTTTCAATTAAAAAATGTGGATCAATAATATAGAATATAACATATAGAATTATTTTCGTAAATATATATATTAATATATATTTTTGTGTCTTACAGTATGTTAGCTTGATATTTATAAAATATTTTCAAATGCTTTAAGGGCATGTGACACAGCTAAATACCTATATTACCGACCTCACTTTATCAGTTCACTGAATGTTCTTTGAACCTAAGAACATTTTTTGTAAATAAAATATCAAGCTGAAACTTTGGAAAATGTATCAGAGTGCAATAAAGTACGTTTAGGTACTGCATTTTGGTAGGAACTTCACTGAAAATTATTTCATCTTTTTTCTGAACCTTGACATTTTTTGAACGTTCGAACTTTTTTTATACATAAAATATCGGTCTCAAACTTCGAGAAATGCAAGAGCCGAAAGAAAACTACGTTTAAGTACAAAGTTGAATAATAAAAGATGTAAAAAAAATTGCAAGTATCAATTCCATCGGCATCAGCCGGTAACGTTGAAAACGAAAATACGAACCCTCTAGAGCCTCGTCTAGTGGCCCCCAGGGTTCGTATTTTCGTGTACAACGTTAACGGCTGATGCCGATGGAATTGACAGTTGAAATATTTTTTTTTACATCTTTCATTATAAATATTTGTACTTAAACGTAGTTTTCTTTCATCTCTTGTATTTCTCAAAGTTTGAGACCGATATTTTGTGTGTAAAAAAGTTCGAACGTGCAAAAAATGTCGAGGTTCAGAAAAAAGAGAAAATAATTTGCAGTGAAGTTTCTACCAAAATGTAGTACCTAAGCGTACTTTATTGTACTCTAATACATTTTCTTAAGTTTCAGCTCGATATTTTATTTACAAAAAAAGTTCTTAGGTTCAAAAAAACATTCAGTGAACTGATAAAGTTTGGTCGGTAATATAGGTATTTAGCTGTGTCACATTCCCTTTATGAAATATTATTTAAATCCATTGTATCTGCAGTCTAATTACAACGCTGATAAAAGTCTAATAATTATTTAATAACTCTTTTAGCAGTTTCATTCTCTACTTTTAAATGCTTTATAATTGTTTAACCTACTAGGTGATCTTCCTTCTGAATCCTTGCTGATGCGTTTTCTTGGCGGAAAGATTTCAAAATTCCAAATCGCGAAAAAGTGTAACGTGCATTCGCTTTGATGTAGTGCTGAAATTACTTGTCCAATAATTGTTTTATGATCTATCGTTCCAGGTATTCAACATGTATTTTCCACAATTTAAAAAATTGCTTGTCTTGTGCTTTTTATCATTCAAATTACTATAAATAAATTGTACTAATTGTATAAAGTTAACTAAAGTAATGTTTTTATTATCTCAAGTATTATAAATTACCTAAAATATAGAACTTCGTCCTCATAAATGTTGTTCTGAGAAAATGTTGAAACTTGAATTATAATTTGCATCAGTGAAGGTATATTTTTTACAATATTATCATAGTAAAGATTGTAAAAGTATATAGAAAGCTATAATAAATACATTTTTATTATTTAAATTTTATTATGACTTTTATGATTTACTTAGTAGTGCGCCTAAAAAGATGTAAACCATTCAAACTCGTTTCAAAGGAATTCTAATCGAAAATCATTCAATATTATGTTTAATTCAGAAAACACTTTAAAAAAAAGTATAAAAATAATTTTTTAAACAAATTATATTTGTTTCACTAATTAATAAATGGTTCCTTTTTTATACGCTCTACAATCAGAAAAATAATTGTTGTATTCTATTTTATTTCATTTTTTTGAAGTTACCGAAGAAAACTGCTTAACGAAAAAAAAACTGTTTAAAAAAATATATATTTGTTAAAAATTAGAAGAAATGTATTAAAATTATGTAATTATTCAACAAAAAGTAGCATAGTATACCAATTTTAGAAAAATTGGTCATATCTGGCACAATTTTTATAAATTTTGTAAATAAACAATAATAAATGGTTTAAATAATTGCATAATACATATTTTTAAATTTACTACTTCAGACGTTTTTTGGACCAACCTAATGAACATATTGTTGTTTATGAAAAAATATAATGAAACATAAAAAATCCTACATAAATTTTTCATTATTAAATTCACATTATTTTTAAAAGTAGAGTATGAAATTTTGATTTGCTGCTCCTTGGTGATCTGCAATTTCACGAGTTTATTATTTTTTTTTTTTAATGAAAGTGTGCAAGTTGTGACTGCCTGTTTCTAGTGCATTTGAGAAAACTCAGAAATTGAAAAGGATTTTTGATCTACAGGATTAAAAAAGGTCCTGCCCTTTCCAAACCCTCCAACCCCGTATCATTGGCGCAAAACTCGACATTCGGAAACTGCGAGACAAGCTCATTGAGAGCCAGAAGGATTTTAGTGGATAAATATAAACAACCTAGTTATCTACGCGATGCCTTGTCGTCTTAAAATAGAAAACTTTAAAGAAACTTACTCATTTGTATATATTTAAATTGGGTTTTGTTGGTTATCGATCATGACATTTCTACTTCGATAATATTTTCCTAAGAGCTAACATTCTTTCAGGCTTAACTTGCATCTTAAAACTACTCTTTTTACATTTTTAATGGATTGCATTGGATTTTAATGCATTACATTTTAATGCGTTTTTCATGCATGTTCCTTATGTTAAAGCTCAGTCCTTAATTGCTCATTACCTTGAATTTAAAGACAATTTTATATCCTGCTCCTATCATATAATTATAGTCTCGTAGACCTTTCTTTTGCCCAATCATCCTCCTTGTTTCCCACGATCACTATATACTCTTCCGTAGAAAAAGAGATGAGAGAAGAGTCCTAAAGCTACACAACCTACTTCAGAGTATCTTTTTGTTAGGTTGATTTATAAATTTCCAATGCTTCCGCTATGGTAACGAATTATAATTGATATTTTTTCTTGGATCCCTGGCTATAATACTATCATCTTTGGTGTAGATCTCAACACGGATCAACACGGACCAAATTCTTAAATTCGTTCATTTACTCTGCCAGATTAGTTACTGTGTTGTATAACAATACCTACCAAACTGATTTTTCTTGTATACGCGTATTGATTTGATAATAGTAGATAATTTAGATAAGGTACTTTCATACTCTGGATATGACATTTCTTTCCTCTTTAACCATTAAATCAATAATATAATACCGAGTCGCTCAAAATCCACTTCCCAATACAAGCCTAATTTTTATACCTAAAAATAAATTTCTTCTTGACACACTCACGAAAAACAAAACTTGAGAAAAATGCGCGATAAAAAACGAAGATTAGCTAAAAGAAAAATATAGTCAATATTAGATAATTTACATATACAAAAGGTATGTGTATATCTGATAGTATGCACATGTTTATGATTCGTATATGTGCGTCTGCTATATTAGTTGTATGAGCGTTTAGTGCATGCGAGTATATAGTATGAGAGAGGGATAGTGTATGATGACTAATAAGAGAGTTACATATACCAAATTAAAAATGAAAAAGGGGTATCGGAAAGTTCGTCACCTCGACCTCTGAAAGTTCAGTGGAAATGAGTCGTTTGCGTGCTAGAGTTGTATATAGCCTTTTATGCCGTGTTTTTTGAGCTATCAAAGCTGGATTTTGTAAACAGAGGAATTTAGTTCAAACAAAAATCACGGACGCTTATAATCAATACAATTATAATGCTACGATAAGCAGAAGTAAGAAAAGATATCTGGATTTTATTAAAAAGGCGGATCTTATTTCTCCTAAACATAAACCTACTGACAGCAATTCTGGGATTGGATGGTATATTTATTATAATGGAACTTCTAGCTCTTCATATCATTTTTCCTGTTTTTCTTCATATATTTACAATGATTCCCTTCAGGTTAGGATTTTTCGGAACTGAGTGAAAATTGATGCCATATTGACTCGCACGCGTGCGGATTGTCCCGCCTGCCACGCCATTATCCGAGCAGACATATGCGTCCTCAATTGCGACGCATATCGCTCACACGAATGGAGGTCAGACGCATGACCGTGATATGCGAGCTTTAAAATTCATGCAGACTTTACAAATATATCATTGTAAATATTATTATTAAATGAAAATATAAATAATTGCACATAAAAACATGTATTTTTATAGCCAGTTTTTCATATACGTTGAGGTGTATGGTATAATTGCCGAGCAAGCTATAGCAATACCAATACTATTAAATATGATTTGTTCAAGCATTAAATGACCAAGTGATCAACAATATTATAAAACTAATGAAACGTATTAACGCGTTGAACTCTTACATATATTGATTTCAATACAAGCTTATCTCTCGAAGTATAGTTATAACAAAAAATACAAAATGGTAACTTTTATATTTAAATACCTGCTTCTGTTGATTATTATTAAAAATTATAAAAAATAGAATAAAATGATATAAATAGACTTAATTTGCCTAAATTGATTAAAGTGTCGAGTTACATAAAAATGTAATAATAAGTTAGTCTCACACAGTCACTTATCTTAGCGTACACACAATTTTGTTTCTGATAATCGAATACCACTTTTTCGCCTACTTACGATTTAAAAAACGGCAGGACGTGGGAATGTTGCATTATATTTTTTGAAATAAAACGGACTAATTAGATTAAAAAACTATATTTTGAGAGTTATTTGTGGTTTGAAAGGATTTATTTTTTCGTATTATATCGTATATGAGCTTCCTAAAGTTATTATATATTTACAAGTTAATAATGGAGATTGATATTCATTATAAATCGTTAAAAAATATAATACAATAATTTAAATAGAAAAAATTCGCTTAAATATTTTAAAATGTTGGCCCAATTTTTGCTGCTTTTTGACCCGCACCTCCCCGTATGTAGTCCACCGTGGCCTTATCGTCGACTCCCCCCTCCCCGTAGGGTGCTACGTGATTTTTTCTAGTTCTTGTAAAACGAAAATAAAAGAAGAAATTATGAGTGGAAGCTACACGCACGCAGTTAAGTATTCCCCGCGGAGTAAAAGAAGGTGTCATGTTCCTCCTCATGTAATTATGGAGAGTGTTCGCCATCTTGGATTTGGTGTTTTTTTCGATTTGTCGGCGTATTTTGCAATTCTCGACAAAAAAAGTGAGAAACAAATTTGTAGAAAATCAAACTCAATTTTCCACAGCTTTCGCAGAAACAAGTTTTTCGTGTGATCGCTTTCGGGAACGCGCTTGACTTGTCAGTACGGAAGAACGGTTGCGTTGACCGGGAAAATTTAAAAAATGGACCGGAAAAAACCGGTAAATAAAAAGAGTTGTCCGTGGATTAGTTCTCCCAGGGAAACCACGTAAAAAAACGCGCCGTAAACTCTGGAGTGGAAATCAATTATAAGTCCCCTTGGTCGTCCCGTTGCGTCTTGCAGCCGTATTGCCGCCTGCGATCAATTTTCCTGAAGACGAAAAATCCGAGTTGCGGCTAGCGGTCGATTCAACAGACCCATGTTAATAAGACAATAGAGATAAATAGCGAATTGTCTTTTTTTAATTGTAAAGCCATTTTTTCGTAATAACATGTATTCATCTTATGCTAAACAATAACTTAGGCGTTCTGCAATTAAAAAATTCAGCGTTGTTCCCAAGCTGCCAAGAATTTTCAGGTTAGCCTAAGAAAATTTTTAGATAATCTCTGCTTTTAATTTACCTCTAGCAACGTATTAATCAACGCAAGTGACTATTTTCTTTTCCGCACATTTCGAGGAAGTCTTAAAATTATTAATAAAAAAATAACTAATATTGAACTATAATTTATTAAATAAATAATAGGGGGTTCCAATGAATTTTCAATCTAAAGCACTGTATGCATATTTAATTTTTTTATGTTTGCTGCATGTATAAGGTATTTATTTCACTTTGAGCCAAGACCTAGACTGGTCAAAATCTATGTGAAACTTTACGGACGAGTTGGAATCAAATGAAACCGACAACGCCACACCTTACTCTATTCATGAGCTTACGCATTTGGTAGTGGAGTGGGAGAAGAAACGTCGAGATAAAACTCAACCAGGATAAAAGTGACCGCAGGCCGCAATTCGAATATTTTCTTGGACACCGAATGCAACTCGCTAACGGCCGTTGAGCGCGTTCCCGACCGCGATCTACACATCGCACGAAAAAATTGTTTCTACAAAAGCTGTAAAAAAATGAGTCCCCTACAACTCTGCCACTTATTTTCAATATAAATGGTGCAAAAGACGAAAAAACTGCGCCACTTTCCTAATTTTGCATAGTTTTTGCTTATTATTATTAATAAATAATGTATTTTCAGCAATAATGTTAAAATAAATATAGTAGAGAACTCAATTTACTAAAAATTTGTTTCCAACCTTTTTTGTAGAGAATTGCATAATACGCCGGCAAATCGAGAAAAACACAAAATCCAAGATGGCGGATACTCACCATAATTACATGAAGAGGAGCGATATGACACCTTTTCTACTCCGCGGAGGACACTTAATTATACTTAATCACATTGTATTAAACTTTATATCATATTGCATAATAGTTTAGGAAACTACATTCATAATTAGACAAAATTTAAATTCTACTTAACGTCCAACATTCTAACTTGGTCGTTAGCTTTTCTTGATCATTATCCTTCTTAATTAATATACGTCATATATATGTCAATCTTAAATAATAAAAAAATGTTAATATTATTCAACAATTTTGTAGTTTTAAATTTGTGGTTTTTATTTATAATTTGTAAATGAAATAGAAAAATTTTGACAAAGAATTTATTAATCATAGATTCATCACATCAAGTCAAATTTAATATCAGATTCCATAATACGAGATTCAACGAGATCATTTTGAAAATCTTTAACATGGCTTTCATTCGAAATAAAACTTTAGAGCTCAAGCTCTTCTGATTTTAAATATTGTTCAATTGTAAAGACTATATTGTCGAATTGATACAGATCGTTAGATTCTTCGTTTTTTTAATTTCCAAGAATTTCGTTGCTAAAATCTTGAACCCTCTTCTTGATTATTATCCATTTTAATTCAGTGTCATTGATATTTGTGAATCTTAAATAATAACTAATGACGTTGATATAATTCAAAAATGTTTGAATTTTTATTTTGTGGTTTTTTATTTGTAATTTTTAAACGAAGTCGAGATATTTTGAGAAAAAATGCATTGATCATAGAAAATGCCGGGGACTTGAAATGGCACACCTTTTGGCAATCACCCATATACTTGTTTGATTCTCTTTTACGATGTAAATAAAACAAAATAAATATATATGACAGCATAACACCAGGTTACATATCATAAAAATGTTTCAAAATACTATGATTACATTTTAAAATAATTTTTAATAATTTTGAAGTATTTTTATATTTAGAAAAAAATAATGTATCGAGCACTTTTTGAAATAAGTAATATTCAAATTTAAGATCAATTTTTTCTAAATATTTACCATTATTGTTCAAAAATTGTTATTTCAAATTTAAAGCTGAGTTAAAAATTATTATGAAAGAATTAGATCCATCGAAAAATTTTCATTCTATGGAGATTTTTCATAGCAGAAAATAGTTTTTTGCCACTAAGGTTATTAAACCGTTTTTGAACGCCGCTTTTGTTTATTTTTTTCAGTTTTAGATGGTTTTTAAACGGATCAAATTTTTTATGAAGAAAAATATTTTACCCTTTGTAAAATAACTCAAAGTTAGTTATTTCTTTTATATGTTTTAAATTGTTCTCCTAGAAAACTTATTCCGCCTATAAAACGTACATGAGTAAAAAAGTATAAGAAAATAATTGGATAAATTGAAAGCTGCGCGTTTTATGAAAGCAGAAAATTGTTTTGTTGCCATTAAAGTTATTAGAGCATTTTTTTTACTTGACTTTTCTTTATTAACGATCACTTATTATTGAGAAACTATTATTTTTCCACTTGACTTTTTTTTTATTATCATTGGCTATTCTATAAAATAATTCAAATTTAATGAAAAAAGAATATTGAAACTTTTCGTAAATAAGTAAAATTTAATTCACTCAAAAATTTTCAATTCGCCTTAGCACTACTCTTTATTTGCCAAAAATATGTTTTCTTCAAAGAAACATTGAGTTCAACAACTATTGGTTTCAAGTAGTTTGAGGGTCACATACGACTTGGTATGACGCTGCTTTTAAAATTCTTGTCTGCGATTTTGTAATCAAGATCTAAGTGCTTTGATCGTGAAATGAGAGCGCGCGGAAGAATACACGATTTTATGTAGTATAGGAAGATTCGGATCATCAGCCAGTGCGTTTCTTTCAAAGCGTTTGAGCGTCCGATTATGTGTGTAATGACCGCATTTGCGAATTGTGTAATAATAAGTATAGAAAATAAAGATTATATAACAATAAGTGAAAAGATAATGTTAATGTCATTGAGAAATCGTGATTTAAATTATCATAAACTATCCCTTAGAATTCCGATTTCTCTTTTTCCGAGAATATCCCTTGTGTAGTAGATTCTCAGTCACTGTCGCTTAAAATTCAGATTTCTTGTATACGAGAATATAAAACCCTTTCCTACTGAATTTTCACTGCCTGTCACTTACTTTTTCACATGCTTTTCAGATAATGATTAATGATTTTCTACAAAAAAACTCCTTCCAACTTCTATTCGATATTACGGATGGGTATTACGATATTACGAGTGGACAGAATGACAAGCTTGGGCGCTCAATTTGTACGTCCCGTGCAGAAATTGCCAAATGTTTGCCTTATTTCCGATTTGGGCCAGATCGGGCACACAATTTTGTGGTTGTTAAATTTGGCCCCGTCTAGACCCCGACTTAACAGCCAAGCTTACCAGTAGATGGCGCTCCATTAATTTCGGGGACTAAAGTCGGTTGACTCCAAATCTCCCAAGTTTCAACGTAAAGTGTCAAGCGTCAAAAATATTTCCATTACTATTTGAAAAAGTGACAAAATAAGTGGGAAAAATGCCAAAAGTGAGCACAAGACGAATGACTAGGTATAGTACACTTCAAAATATTCCTGAATTACGTGTTGAAGACTATAATAAGTAAATTTATTAAGAAGGTTAAGATGAAACCTAACCTCGTAATGAGGTTATTTATTTATACTTTACTTGATACTTTCCACAATTAGGTTCAATATAGAAATTGAAAACAACTTCAATTTAGAAATTAAAACCAAAAATATATTGCAAAATACTTAAATGGTTTATCATACACAAATGCTGGCTGTTATGTTGCGTCGTTTGACATTTTTCGCTTGCTCGAAAGAAAGTGTCTATATTCTCAAATTTCAGTTAAGGAGGTGATATATTCGATTTTAATATTATTTTATTTAAGAATCTCTTTTAATTAGGAATAAGAAAAATAAATTAATATGGGCCCGATCGGGGCCAGGTATGGTCATCTCTGGGCGCAGCGCTTGGGCCCCGATTGGGCATCGCGTTTCATTTCGAGTCTGGCTCCATCTAGATAGCCTGATTTGGGCCAAATTCTGCCCGATCTGGCCCCGATCAGATCCAAATTGGAATTTCTGCACGGGGTGTTGCAGTGTTATTATTTTATTTTTTTAGTTCCTAAATTGCCTTTTCTCTTACCCAGAATACCGCACAACACCCCAAATAAGATATTTTTAAAATACTTATCTCTGTTCCCCACTCTCTCTGTTTCTCAGACTTTTTGCCAATAAATAAAATTACAAGTACAATATGATGCTTTGGGTAGAAGAAGGGCACATATACCTATATGCTCTTTTCCCGTAAATTTTATTAAACGACGGGGCCTCGATTTTACATATATAATTGAAAGTATATTTAGATGTTCGCATGTTTTAATGACTACTAAAGATTACAAGGTCAGCGGGCCTCAACCTACTGGAATATTATCTTCTTACTACGTGTCTAATGCGTCCAGTAAACTTGAAATGGAGAATAGATACAAGGAGACCAAAGTAATGGAACGAAAAATAAGCATATTTTTTTCGCGAAGTACACACGCCTGAACTTCCCGTGCGTGACCAAGAGACAATCGTAACAATACAATAATATAACCTCAAATCATTAAGTATCAAATATTATTTATGAAATTATTGGGCCATGTAATAAACAATGATTAATTTAAAGTCATAAATTTCTGCACAAGTGTCAATGTGGTCATTCATTTTTTTAAAGTCGTACGAAACTTAAGAAAGGTAAGTAAGGATAACATGCACAGGAAAATAATTTCCGTGATTGAACTCGTTCTTCTATGATAAATTATTTTCATAGGTTTTTAGTATTGTACTTACCATTTCGATATTGCACTTTCTCTTCATAAATTATATATTTAATGTACAGAGTATATTTTATAGAGTATTTAATTGCACATGAATTGAGGTTATATTATTCTTTTCACGTGCACGGCTATATTTGTACATATTTTGATACTAGCGCCACGCACGGCAAGTTCAGACGCGTGTACTTCGCGAAAAATCCTGCTCATTTTTTGTGAAGTCAATGTAAAGGACTTTGTTCTCCTTGTGTCTATTCTCCCCGGAACTCGACTACCTAACACGCCGCGCTTCATGATAATGTGATTGCAAACATTATTTTTCAGTGCATTAATATTAGTCAAATAATTTATCAGCCAATAATAATATGGCAGATGAAATAAGTGTTGAGTGCGTAACAAATATTACATTTACTAATGAGAATGCGTTTGTCGGTCGAATTACAAAAAAACAAACAAGATATTTACTTTTTCAATGATTCTATTCCATTTATGGAGAGATGTCATAGAACCAAATTTTTTACAACGTTTCTTTTATCCAAGGCTCGTCTTTAATGTGCAATTAATTTTCTTCCAAGTATTTATATTTTTTGCTTAATCAATGTAAAAAAAATCTTGCCGACTAATTACTGATGTAAAGTATTTTTGTAACTTTATCCTTTTTTGAGTTTTTGCACTGTCTACTTACTAAAATATTTTTATAATTAGGGTTTATTCAATATTTACTTTACTGTTAATCCCTTACGACACAGTAAAGTTTTTTTCTAGTAATTAATTTATTGTAGTATATCTCAAATTTGTTATGTTAATCATAGATGGGAATGGAGAATGGATTATTGGAATGCCGTGAGGAGTTGGCGCAATTTTTAACACGAAAATATGGAGACCATGTCGAGAGACAAAATTTGGTTTTATCATGAGAAGCTACACTGGCTGAATATTAATAATAAATATCGCTTTGACAAAATTTACTAAATTATAAAACTAAAAAAATATTTTAGTCAACAGTTCCATTAAAGGACGACTCTATTAACCTTGATGCTTTGAAAAAACTCGCTGCTGTTGAAAGAGATCGTAGTTGTATTCTCAATGAAGAAAAAATATTTTGGGCGATGTTGTATTCGATACCGGCATTTCATAATCCAACTGGAATGTCTTCAGGACAAATTTTTATGACTGCAACACGAGCGGTTTATAACTTCTAGTGTTTACCTGTCCTAACAAAAAGGGTCATTCTGACTGTCATAACAGCTAATCTTTGTTGATGATTAAACAATCTAGCATATTTTCTATTTTGGGGTTTCAGATTTAAGTTATTATATTATTGCTATTAACTAATAATTTTCTAAACCATTATTGGCCAATGGCGAACCGTTTTTGAAAAAGTCAAGCGTTTTCAAAAAATGTACGGATTTGTCTTCATTTTTAACTGTGAAAAATTCAAGACATTTCTTTGTTGTTGTGAAAGATCTAAATTTGTCCAAAATTGTTTAAAATTATGATATTTTTTAACAGAGTAACACTTCAAGTCCTGTGTATAAGCATAGGACCCAAAGTTATACAACGACCAAGCGCGACTTGGAGCTGTATGGAATGAAGGCGTCTATATCGTTGTTTATTTTTTATTGTGCTTAAAAAAAATTATTTTCAATTAAACAATAACAATTTGTTTAATATTTAGAAATATTTTATTGTTCATTTAAAATGAGAAATTATAAATCAAATATTTAAAAAAATTTCATTTGCAAATGAAACTAAATTTCAATGTACAAGTAAAAATTAAAGAATTAATGTTTTAACGAATTAAACAAAATTTAACTCCTTATTTATAGAGTTTTCACTAAAAGAAATTCAATGGTTCGACTTTTAATGTTTCCCGAGTAAAAATGCTTCGACTTGAGTTCGACTTGGTTACGCCTTGAGTTCGTCTTCAAGACATCGATATCTGGCTGCGTTTCAAAACTGAGTCGAGACATAGGTCTTCGTCTTACTTTTATGGCAACGGCAGGTAAAACGGCATTTATTTGTCTTAAGTCGAGCCTTGTCTTGGCTAAGACGACGCTTACTTGACTCAAGACGAGCATTGTCTTGGTTAAGATTATCGAACCTTTTTTGGCTCAAAAATGTGATTAAAATTGATGAATGAAATATTTGTAATTATTAAATTAGTTATTTTTAATTTAAATATTTAGAATCGGTGGGTCTGAACGGGTATAACCCTTAAAAATTTTCTTCAAACAAATAAAAAATGTAACTTTCTAGAAGGGTCTCCTAAGCCGTTAGAAATACGTAAAAACAAACAACATTTTCGGTATCATCGTCAAACAAGTATAATACAAATAGCAATCCGTAAATAAGTTG
>NC_046664.1:43995271-43997587 GCF_010883055.1 Belonocnema kinseyi
GAGCTCCAAGGAGATTATGTTGAAAAATAAAAAAAAATTTACCCAAAAAAAATTGTTTTTATACTTCATTCTAAGGACTTATTGAACTACCCTCGTAGTTATTTCAACTGCTTCTTATAGAAATTCCCTTGCACAATTGATTTGCTAGTTCACGTTACAATTTCGAACATTATGAAGGTGCAATGAGTCTAAAAAAATAGCAAACATTTTAGCATCTTTTAAACGATTTAGCTGTAGACGCTCAGCGGAATTTTAAAAATTTGAAAGTTATCGATTTTGAAGCATATTTTAGAAAAAATTTCAATCTACAATTCGCAGGACTCAGCTCTAAGATATTTTTTGTGAGATCATGAAATAACATATTCTGCAAAAAATTTTAATATTCACCTGATTTGTAGTATCAAGATTTTCAGAAATGTTGGAAAATTTATAGAATTTTTAGGCAAAATATTTTTAAATTTTCAGAAATTAAGAAGTACTTTTAAACATTTTATAAATACTTTTAAGTAATAGTTCATTTATATCAATTGAAATTTAAAAAAGCGCCAATCAGTTTTGAATATTATTGAGCAAAACCCAATTTATACTCTTATTTGTTTGAGTAAACGGCTATTAACAGGCCCTAATCCTGACCAACATTACAGATATTTCCGACATTGGTATGCGCTAACTTGAATCTCTTGACTGTTATTTAGTGTTTTACATAATTAACTAAAGTATATACTGTCAATACGTTTATTTCAACCCATGAAAATTATTTAATTTATTCTTTCACTTTAGGTTCACTGCGAAAAATTTGTAACATAATCATCTAGTGCTTCACATAATATTCCAGCCGCCCTTCGCAGAGTTCCAGTTGAATGAAATGTAAAACAGAGTCTCAAGAAATTTCTAAACCTTTTTTATACGAAAATTGCGCTCCAGATATGGCCGTTACTTTGTATTTTTTCTTAGACCACTCGATAAATTTTAAGCCATCCATTTATGTAATATTTATAAGCATTTAATCGAAAATGAGCAATATTGCCAACTTAAAGTTATAGATTAAAGTAAAGTAATAGATTATAGATAAAGTTCGAGCCAGATATAATAATCACCTTTGGGTCTCTTATGAGAACAGCCTCGTGGAAAAAATTGATCCAAAATATTACAAAATTTCGATAATTTGTTCTAAAAATGGTGAATTTTGTTCAATGTGGCATATTTCTTAGTAAATGCCTGTTCAGACAATGAATGAATGGTAATTCAAATAAACTAAAATTACTTCATTGTGTTTTCTTTAAATTACCTTAAAATTTTCATTTGCAACTCAATATATTCGTCTGCGAGTCCTAAATAAATAAAACTTTCAATTGTGCCAGACATGAAATGATTAACCACCTCACCAAAATCCATCATACCTATGAAAAAATAATGAATCATGATTTTAAAACTTATCTTCCATTATTATGATTTTTCAAGGAGAACTCACGAGTTTTTTTTAATACCCACAAGATATTTACTGCAAGAAAGAAGATTTTGGAGAAAGATCCATTAGAAATAACAGTTCCACCTATGAAATCTTCATCTTTTGGGTTATCAAAGTAAAATAATCTATGGGGTGGAAGACCTTCTTCGTAGTTCAAAAGATTATAAACGTCATCACAAACAACAAAGAAAGAATATGTACGAGCAATTTTCACCAATCGTTGACAAGAATCTATAATTAAATTACTTTCAAGTATTATAAGGGGGGTGGAGCTATTTCAATTAAGAAAAAAGTGCATGGTCATTCTTGCCGATTTGCAATAAAAATTCATGTTCATTGAAATTTAAAAATTCGGACTCTTATATAGATGAGAATTTTTTCATTTGAAGTACTAGAAACTAAACTTCAAATGAAAACACTTTAAGTTGAACTCTTTTGAATTTTAAACGTTTAAATTACAGCTTGAAAAATATGTGATTCAGAAATTTGTTATACAAACGTTCAATAAATTGTAAATATAAAATTTTTGAAACGTTTAAAGAATTAAGTAATTTGAAAATGTTCAAAATTATACCATTTTAAACAATTTTAGGTTAAGACCGAATAACAATTCTTCGACTTGAGTTCGACTTGAATTGCCCTCAGTGAAGACATGATGAAGTCGAAAAGGTCTACTTGAGCATGTCTCAGTTTTGAGACGGAGCCAGACTTTAATTCATGTTTTGAAGACAAGTTTCTATGTCTTGAAGATATAAATTTATCTCTTGAGTCGAATTTTTTTGACTCCAACACTTGCGGTTTATAACTTCGAGCGTATACATGCCCTAACAAAAAGGGTAATTCTAACA
>NC_046664.1:43997687-44000553 GCF_010883055.1 Belonocnema kinseyi
ATTACATATATAACATTTTTAAATGTTCTTGGGTTCATATTGAAGCTTTTTTCCACCGTGTCACAAAAGATTATGAGTATAAATCGTAAAAAATTTCTTTTTGAATTGCAAGAACTTGAAGTTGTAACAAACAACTTCGAAAAATTGCAATATTATTTTTGATAACAAAAATAATTTAACTTTTATTCTGATTTCCCTATAGATAAGATGTTTTCAAATTTTTCAAATTTTTTTATTACAACTTCAAGTTATTGCAGTTCGAAAAGAAATTATTTACCATTTAAACTTGAAATTTGCCGTGATTCAATAAGAAAAAAACTTTAAAATGAGCCCAAGAACTTTGAAAATTTTAGAATATTTCGGAAGTTATTGAGTATTTAAGAAAACATTGAAATTTTCACTATTTTTGCAATATTTTCTTAAAAATAGACAAATTAGCTTCACTCTGGACTTATTTTATGAAGCATTAAACAAATAATCAACGTTTTGAAGAGACATTTTTTAGCTCTAATATAATTAAAATTAAGAGAATTTATTCAATCATAAAAAAAGGCACGAGAGTATATAATATAATATAATGCAATATAATATGTTTATATATATAATTGATTATGTTAAACAGGGAAATAACTGAATTAAACGATCCTTTAGTACGTCATTTGTTTGATCGAGATCCATCATTTAATGTTTATAATAATGAATTTTTAAACCTTGCTGCTGGTACGCCTGGCCCTGACTTATTTAAAGTTTGCGGAGATATGATGGCCAGAGCATCACAGCACAGATGGGTAATTTTATAACTTCACTTTATATACCATTTATTTATTAATAACTATATATTTAATTTAATAAACTTCGATTATTTTTCGTCGATTATCCAAAAGTTTTTTTAAATATCATTAATTAATACATTGTGATACACGATTTAACAAATGTTTTCAACCAATATTTACATATTTTTTAATGTAGAATTTAATGACTATAGGATGAAGAGAAGAAGGAAGAGAAATATTATCTATTTCAATATGGAATGGCGAATGGATTATGGGAGTGTCGTGAGGAATTGGCACAATTTTTAACACGAAAATATGGAGACCCTGTGGAAAGACAAAATTTGGTTTTAACATGCGGAGCTACACATGGATTGACACTTATTTTAAACAATATAATATCACCCAATGGTGTTATTTTCGTTGAAGATTTGACTTACATGGTTGCACTAGAACTTTTTAAACAATTTCCTCTTCTGAAGATTGTGCCAGGTTATTATGCCTACGATGATATTCATATTTATAATAATTTATTTTTAAAGCTGAATATTAATAATAATTACACAGGGTAACATGGTTTCGTTGTTGGAAAGTCGAGGCTCATTTCCGAACTAATTTTTTACGTACAATCCGAATCCGGGGTCAGAATTGGTCCATCACGTTAAGATTTTAAGATATTTTAGGTTATGTACCCAAAAATGGCGTTTTTTGCTATACTTCTGAGGTCATGTACAAAAGACACAAGATGTTTTGGGATTTTTTCTTTAGTTATATCATATAGTATTGCTCTTTCTCTTTAATTTGAGAGTCGCAGAGTTCAATTACCATTTCTCTTTACCAAGTTACACCAATTTGAAATTACGAGATATGTCCGATTATATCTTGAGCATTCGCTTAAAATACTTTGAGGCAGATACTTTCTACTGGGTGTTTTCTCTTGAAAATTTGTCAACTTTGGAAATGACCCTCCACTTTCCAGCAACTGACATAACCCCATTATTTGCAGGCCTGTGTTATTGTCGTGACAAAATTTACTAAATTATAAAATTAAGCAAATATTTTAATCAACAGTTCCATTAAAGGACGATTCTATTGACCTTGATACTTTGGAAAAACTCGCTTCTGCTGAAAGAGAGCGAAGTTGCATTCTTAATAAAGATAAAATATTTTGGGCAATGTTTTATTCGATACCGACATTTCATAATCCAACTGGAATATCTTTAGGGCCTGGTAAGTTAAACACGCACTTTATAATTCAAATAAATTATAAACTAATTTTTTAGTATATATATATTCGGTTCGGTTTTGATTCCTCTAGAATTAAACAGAAGGGCCTATGACAAAGCTACCGAACGCGTCCTCGGGTTGCGGATAGAGGGTCCCTGTACCAAGGGTTTCTGCTGAATATGGTTACAAAAATAAATAGGCAGTCGCGGACAATTGTCTGGGGGAGGTCCCGAAGGAATTAACCCCTAAGCGGAGGTGTGAAAACCGTGCCGAAAGCTGAATGGCACCTGGGTGAGGTGTCTAGAACGGTGACTCTGGGATACCAGGCGACTTCTCAGTGTAAGCAGCCTTATCCTTGCATGCGGGGCTCTACAAGGATGGACGAACCCCTTTCCCTAGCTTCTTGTGGGAACAAAAATGACAACACCAAACATAGTTGTAGTATGTGCGGTTCAAAACAACAGAACGCGCAGAGCTCCCGACAATGGGTCGGCCAACAATGCAGACCAATCTAGAGCTGGGGGAGCCAATGAAAATGGATTCAATGCGATGGATCGGCGGGATCTCGTGACCTTTGAGTGGACGGAGCGACTGAATCACGACTTGCTAGACTGCTACGATGCGAGTGTGGCCCGTAAACGGGGTTACATGGCATGGCTGCATGCTCTGTGGTGCGAGAGACACCCGGAGCTATCGCACTTTTCGTAGCAACGTCTGCGAAACCATGCTGAACTACTTCGTAAAAGGGTCTATGTAAGCGGAACGCTTACTCTACCACAGCTAGAACAAGCCGGCAACAGAGAAAGAGAGGCGACACTAAGACCAACCGCGGGCAGGCATCCAATAGATGAAGAGCGATGCTTTACGAC
>NC_046664.1:44000653-44003316 GCF_010883055.1 Belonocnema kinseyi
GGGGCAGATGTGCCATGAACTGAGTCCAATTCATTTTTTATCTCATATGGAGTTAAACCCTTTAAATGAAAATGTTTGATTACCGCTCTGAACTCGTTTTTGATTTGGAGCGATTCGCGGGCCATCTGTTGGTCATTCTAAGGACTTATTGAACTACCCTCGTAGCAAGGATACTTAATTTTAATTTTTTTAAATTTGAATTTGAAATTGTTTCATTGCATTTATAAAATATTTTATTCTATGTATTCCTATTTCCATTCCTTTTTTAGTTTCTTTATCCTGCACGGAGAAAAAGATATCGCACAATAATATCGCAAAACCTCTATATTGCAAGAAAGCGCAATATGGTAACGTACAAGCAGGTGCCGGAGCTTCGTACGATATTATAATGCACTAATGTCACAGAAAATAATGAAGTTAAATTTTGTTGCATGTGAATAAAAGCTGTCTTCTGCTACGGCATCCTTAGCAGCAATCGGAAAAAGGTAAAGTATGCATGAATTCTAGCTAAAAATCGAAACACCAGGTTTAAAACTATCACAGGAAAAAGTTAAAATTTGATGCAGGTAAGACTTGTAATGGTTAAAAATTAAACATATTTCGGCGAGAGTTCCACCGATGTTAGAAGTATAATTCTGATCTCGCCTATATTGCGTCACGCTGAAGTAAGCAAGTTTCGGTAAAACGTGTAGAATCCGCAACAGATAGCATAAAAAAAATTTGTTTTCACTGATATGTCTCCTTCAAAATAATCGAATAAAAATGGACCGATTATAAGGCGAAAGTTTATCCAGGCAAGGTTAAAAGTCGGAAATTATCTTCGATTCATGTAAAGTTTATCTGGCAAGGTTAATTTTTGTTCCGGTGATAGCGTAATAAAATTAAATTCTTACGTTATAGATTGCACAATTATGCGGTATATAATGTAGAAACTTGCAATGCACGATATCACGATTTTGCGCTATTATAATGCGATAATTACGATATGTAGGGCAAGAATTACGGTATATATATTGCAATTCATGCGATATAGTTTTCTCAGTGTGACAATCATTTTTGGTAGATAAAAGTTTTGTTATTTGTTTACACATTCAACAATTTTGTTAAAAAATTAAACTCTTTGGTTGAAAAAACTATTGAATTACTTTATTGAAATTTACTTTTTTTTCTGAAAATTTAATTTTTTATATTCTGGTTAAAAAATAATCGTGCCTAGTCAAAAATGTAAATATTTGTTTGAAACTGGAACTGTCTTTGGTTAAAGTTTAATCCTTTTACATTTAATGAGAGAAGGTACTAGATTTGTGTAATATTCGCCCATGTCCGATTAAATTCAGCATAGGATAATAGTCTAGAAATAAGGCGATTGTAGGGCTGAATTTCAGCCAAATGTATGGACTTAGATAAAGACCTAATCTAAATTTAAAAATCAGCTGTCAAGATTCCTTACATATATTCCGAACAAATATAAGTACACACTGTATTTATTAGATGAAAATATATTATCTGGTATGTTTAACTGCAGATAATGCACATGTCACCTCACTGGACTCTTATCGCATCACGAAATTTATGCAAATTATGCAAATTACGTCTCATAGAGGGAGCCGAGAGTGTGACGTCATAACTTGAAACATTTGAGGACGGAAAAATAGTTTAATAGCAATCCCTTTTCAGCTTGAAGAATCTTCCTCCTAAGAAAAAACAATTAAATCTTTCTTTAAAACCAATGGACTAAAATTCAGCCAAATTAGTGGCTTATTTTTGTTTTAAGACTTAGGAGGATTTTTTAAAGTACTATTTTCATGACTAAATCAAGTTACCGACTTAATTTTAGACAAAAATGAAAGCATAAATTTAAGACTTTGTTTTTACTGTGTATAAAAGGTTGTTTTTTTAAATTACACTTATATGCACTCATGTAATTAAAAATTCGACCTTTAATTGAAAATAGAAAAATAAGTAATGAAAAAAGCGCTTTTAATCTTAAGTGCACTTTTCTCTTTACTGTGAATTTTATGATATAATTGCGCATGACCTTTCACTCGCCTAATATTTTAGTTATTCTAAAATGCTATAGTAATTTATCTGGGTCATACTACACTTTTCGTAGGGGGCTTCGGGTTTATGTATAGGAAAAGAGTCGGGGAAAAGGGAGTTGAATAATGAAAATACCTAGTTTCAGGGGGTGGGGTGAACCCCTAAGCCCCCCTGGCTACGCCACTGTAGAATTAAGTTATTGTGATTTAATAGTCTAATGAAATCTCTCGAAACCATTCTACTGTTGTCTTTTGTGCCGCCTGTATTGATTAAAGAAATAGATACAAAGTGTAGATTTTGCGAACAATGTAAGTCACTTTGCATCCAACATTAAAAAATATCGTAGAAAATTGAAAAATAAAATCATAATTAAAAATAATAACTAATAAACTGGGTATTTCAAAAGTGTACTTTTTTATGTTATAAACTTCTAGGCATTAAAATTAGTGTATTACTAATAATGGTATTTTTTAACAAAGCATATGTATTTTTTTAGGAAAAAATGTACTGTAACAAAAAAATATTGTTCACACATTTTGTATGATTCAATTCACACAATTTTAAAAGTATGGTTCGAAACAATATTTTGCTCTACAAAAAATACTGTTTGTTGAAGAAGAAAT
>NC_046664.1:44003416-44004474 GCF_010883055.1 Belonocnema kinseyi
GTGCTTTCTTAATCCGGGCTTTCAGGAGTGAGTACTCGAGATGGATTAGATTTGATGCATTTTGCTCCCCCCTAATACTGAAGTCAAGTCCGAGTGTTTCAGTAGCCTCCTCCGCTGCTTTGTACAGAAATGCTCCTTTGTCTACTTTCTCGTGATTCCTGACCATTTTAAGAAGAGGGTCTCTTCCATTTGCAACTCTATGTGCTGTACCCAGAATAATCCTGTTGTGAAGACATTCAAGACTCAATATTCCGCGACCCCCTTGACGGCGTGAGATGTACAGTCGCAGAACGGAAGACTTAAGATGCATGCTTTTGTTCATGTGCATAACCTTTCTTGTCCCGATATCAAGAGATCTTAACTCGTTCTTCGTCCATGGAACTACTCCAAATGAATAGATTAGTACCGAGACGGCAAGCATGTTCGTTGCAGATACTTTGTTCCTCGCCGACAGTTCGGAAGACCAAATCTGTCGGATGAGACGTTTGTATCTGCTTCGGAGAGTATCCTTTATAGATGTCACTTCCTAAATGCGGCTCTGTGGCACGCCCAGGTATGTATAAGTCTCTCCAGCGCGAAGGGGTCGTATGGCGCTTCTATCAACGAGCTCAGGATCTTCAGGGATGCCATTAAGTTTTCCTCGCTTCAAATAAACCTTGGCGCATTTTTCCAACCCAAATTCCATTCCAATTTCCTTAGTATATCGTTCGACAATCCCCAGAGCTAGATCGTCCATGTAAAATACATGAGTGACCTTGTACTTTCGATCTGCAGATTTGCCGCACAAGTACCCGTCGGAATGGCGTATTGCTAGAGATAGTGGCAATAATGTAAGGCAAAAGAGGAGTGGGCTCATGGTGTCGCCCTGAAAGACACCTCTCTGAAACGTGACCTTGTTAGTTGTCACACGATTTTTTCCAGATGAGATAGTAAATCTCGTTTTCCAAAGCTGCATGAATCTCTCTATGCACCCAACTATTTGCGGATGAACCTTTAAGATTTCCAAAAGACAGATGATAAGTCTACGGGATGTAGAATCGAAAGCTTTCCGATAATCA
>NC_046664.1:44004574-44055371 GCF_010883055.1 Belonocnema kinseyi
TATGGATTGTTATTTGTATTATACTTGTTTGACGATGATAGCGAAAATGCTGTTTGTTTTTACGTATCTCTAACGGCTTAGGAGATCCTTCTAGAAAGTTACATTTTTTATTTGTTTGAAGAGAATTTTTAAGGGTTATACTCGTTCAGACCCACTGATTCTGAATATTTAAATTAAAAATAACTAATTTATTAATTACAAATTTTTCATTCGTCAATTTTAATCTCATTTATGAGCCAAAAAAGGTTCGATAATCTCAGCCTAGACAAGGCTCGTGTTGAGTCAAGTAAACGTCGTCTTAGCCAAGACAAGGCTCGACTTAAGAAAAGTAAACGCCGTTTTACCTGTCGTGGCCATAAAAGTAAGACGAATGCCTATGTCTCGACTCAGTTTTGAGACGCAGCCAGACATCGTTGTATGAGACGAACTCAAGACATAACAAAGTCGGACTCAAGTCGAAGCATTTTTACTCGAGCGTTCTGTTTGCTGTGCTCGCTAGCGTCTATTTTTATCCTTTTTACATTTATTAATAAATTCACATAAAACTAAAATATATTCAGGTATTTCTCTTGTTAACATAATCAATTTATTGTTCAATTGATTATTTTAAAAAGGATAATAACTGAATGGAACGATTCTCTCCTACGTCATCTTTGATCGAGATCCATGATTTAATATTTACAATAATGAATTTTTAAACCTTGCTGCTGGTACGCCTGGCCCTGATTTATTTAAAGTTTGCGGAGATATGATGGCCAGAGCATCACAGCACAGATGGGTAATTTTATAATTTCTCCTCATACACTATTTTAAACTAATAAGTATGTATTATATTTAATAAACTTCGATTATCTTCCGTCGATTATCCAAAAGTTTATTTGAATATAATTAATTAATACATTGTGATACACGATTTAACAAATGTTTTCGACCAATATTTAAATATTTTAAATTTTTTTTCTAATTTTTAGTTTAATAATTATAGGATGAACAGCAAAAGAAAGAGAAATATTATCTATTTAAATCGAAGGATTTAATTTTTTTAATTCACAATTTTCATATCATAAGTTAAGTTATTTTAATTTTATGTCATTTTAAAATTAATAATTCGTTAACTGCTTCTTATACATCAAAATTTAACACTTTAATTTACAAAAAAAAATTAAACAATGTCGATTTTAAATTCAAAGTTTAAATTAACAGTTTTATATTTTAACGATTCAAGGTTATCTAAACAATTTAGTTTCAAATGTACAGTTTTTTAACATTTGATTTATAATTGCTTATTTTAAATAAACAGTCAAATATTAAGTATTAAATTAATATTATTATATTAAATATATAATACATTAATTAATATTACCAAATATTGAAGAATTTTTCTTTTTTTTTAATTAAAAAAATGCAAAGAAAAAGTTTGAGAAAGACCATAAACAATAATCTGTTCAAAAATTTCATTATTAACAAAAATGTTGAATAAATTTAGAATTGTGTTGTAAAATTAATTATTGTCCAATTGTTAATTGTCGAGCGACAGTTTAATATAAAAAATCAGTGATTGACTTAAATTTGCGGCTAATCAACTTAAAACGTTTTTTATAAATTTTTTTTTATTTTAACAATTTTCTTTAGTTTTCAAGATTTAAAACTTCAAGGAAAAGGCGATTTTCATATACAAAATTTATTTATTCACTTTGTTTTATAATAAAAGTTTTAACAATATTATATATTACTAATATTTCATTAGAATTTAATAAATAAACATTTCATATTGTATATTTTTTAAACACTTGATTTTTTTATAAACGGGTCGCCATTAACAAATAATGTTTTTCTACAAATGAATAATTATCAAATAGAGTCCCATTAGGGAAATTATGCGATTTCAAAAAACATTTTTACTCTAATTATTTCCTTGTTAGACTTTAAAATTCTTCAAATTGAGAACGTATCCTTAAAAATAAAGGCCTGAAATGGAAAATCTATAAAGTGAAATATTTTAGAATTACGCATTTTAAAGTGTATGATTTCATAATTAAAAACGTTCATAATTAAACATAAAATTCAGAAAAAATTTGAAATTGAACTTATTTTAAACTGTAATATGGTATGTAATTGGATAAATTTTTCGTCGAAAAATTTGTCAACTTCCGGTCAAAAAATAAGTTTACTGTCATTTCCAGGTTTTTCCCGCTTATATTCCCGATCATTTCCTGGTTTCCCGGTACCCCGGCGACCATAAAAGTATGTATTAATTATTTATTATTAGGAAAATTAATTGTATTAAAATTTAAAAAGAAGTGTTGTAGAACTTTTTAATTAATTATTGTTTGTAGTAAAATGCAATAGTAAGTATTTTTTGTTATAGAGTTTAACCAGAAAAACTCCTAAGATTGTTATCTTTCGAATTAAGTAATTTAAATAAATGTAATCCTTTAAACTTTAGAGGGATTAACCCTAGCGGACCTCGTGAACGGAACGGTTACACAATTGCGGAAACCACCACGGGTTGTCGCACTCAGCGGTTAATTCTTCATTTTTAAAAAATAAATCAATACGAATACATAAATAATAATATCCAAATGAATAAAATATATTTAAATGGGACGATGATCGTGGGGGCTAAAGCGTAGGCTTTGGACCCACTCCTTGGGCTTGTGGGTTCGATTTCCGCCTCGCACTCTGGAAGAGTCTCGGCGGCCCATGCGGCGAACACTATCCTACCAAGGGAGCTGTTCATCTCCGGAGAGTCGTTGGACCGGTACCTGTACAGAAAAAGGTTTTCTTTAAGTACTTAAAGCTGTTGCTCTTGGTGGTTCGGAACCCACCTTAAACTGTAAAAATAAGTTTTAAAGGTGATATGTTTCCGTAGGTAATCAGGAAGAGTTTTTTTTTGCTTTCATTTTTTACATCATTTTGAAGACAAAAACGCGATTTTTGCTAAAAAAAATCGGTTAATTTGTTATTCTAAAATGAACAAAAAAGGTCTTTAAAAAACTCTTCTTGATTACCTGTTGAATTATGCGAGGAAATAGTGTACCAAATTTGAAAAGAATAATTTTTTATACTTACATAGAATCACTAATTCTAGGTCCGTAGAGTAAATCGCTGTCATTCATGACGTCCAAAGCCTCTTTTTGTTCCTGCCTGGGTTGAATTCTACTCCATTTACTGGTACTTGCAGCTTGTTCGTCCGCTCTGGAAATTCGTAGTTCGTCTGACGCGATCGCTCAAAACGCTGTATCTTCGTTAGTTTTTCTCCGATTTACATAAAATTTGGACATAATGTTCTTGAGATGTTGTGAATTCAGAAATTTTTTTTTAAATTAGGTCAAAAAATTTGTTCTAACACCCTACCCCCACCCCCTTAATCGTTCAATTTATGTTGGTCGGCTAGGGAAGGTCTGATCATTTTTAAACTGAAAAACTAGTTTAGAATCTATTTGAATTGCAAAGTGCATTTTTAACTTACCAGGTCCTAAAGATATGCCAATTTGCTTATGAAATGTCGGTATTGAATAGAACATCGCCCAATATTTTTTATCCTTGTTAAGAATGCAACTTCACTCTCTTTTAGCGAAAGCAAGTTTTCGAAAGTATCAAGGTCAATAGAAACGTTATTTAATGGAACTGTTGATTGAAAGATTTTTTTATTTTAGAGTTTAGAAAGTGTTGTTGGATATATTCTTAACGTAAAATAAAGACCCCCTTAACTGAAGAATATATATTCTTGACTAATTTGAAGAATTTCCCACTAAGTTTAAGAATATTCGCAACTTAAATGGGTATAGTTAATCTTAGACTATAGTAAGATTTAAATATTTTTATTTCAAAAAAATTTGTTCAGTAAATAATACATATTCATTATTATTATTATTATTATTAATATTATTACCTTGCAATTTTATGTTATACATGACACACAACTTGTACAACTTCAGCTGATTGAACTTCATAGCATTGAAAATTGCACGCCGGTATTTAACCTCACTACCTTACTTCGTTTTTGAAATGTGACGTCAGACTTTTCTCACTCTAATATTTTCTGTAAAGAGAAGAAGATAAATGAGCGTTCTGCTTCGCAGGTAAAACAATCAAAAGTGGAAACTGATCGACAAGCACGTGGCACGAAACATTAAAAGAAAAGACTGAACAATAAAAATATATAAATCTTGGTTGAAAACATTTTCAAAGTCAGTGTATCACAATGTATTAGAGGGTCGTTCAGTTAAGTTATTTCCCTTGTTAACATTATCACTTGATTGATCAATGATAAGTAATTTTATAATTCCACTTCATACACTATTTGTAAATTATTGAGTATATATTTTATTTAATAAACTTCTATTATTGTCCGTTGATTATCATTGTGATACCCTGATTTCAAAAATATTTTAAATAAATATTTATACATATTTTATTTGTTTATTTTTATTTTAATGATTATAGGATGATAAAGGTCGATTCTATTGATCTTGATACTTTGGAAAAACTCGCTTCTGCTGAAAGAGAGTGAAGCTGCATTCTTAACAGACATAAACTATTTTGGGTGATGTTTTATTCGATACCAATCCATAATCCATAATCCAATTGGCATATCTTTAAGACCTGGTAAGTTAAAAAGCACTTCATAATTCAAATAAATTCTAAATTATTTTTTGAGTGTAAAAAGGATTAGATCTTCCCTAGCCGCCCACGTAAACTAAGCGATTAAGCAAATACGTGACCGCAAAGTGACCACATATTGACCATTTTATTTGCTGGGCCCGCTAGCGCATATTTTCATCCTTTTTACAATTATTCATAAATTTACTTAAAACTCAAATATATTTTATTTATCTACATATTATTATTTATGTATTTGTACTGATTTATTTTTTACAAAATAAGAATTAAGGTATGCGGCAATCTGTGTCGTGAAATATTGTGCGTCGGGTTTCCGCATGCAGCTCTTATTTTTTAATTTATAACAAATAAATCAATTCAAAATAAATTCACATAAATAAATATGAATCTGTAAAAAGTTAAAAATATTTCTGAGTTATATGTGAAATTGCGATATTAATGTGATAAAGAATGAAAAATTTCCCTAGTGGGCCCACTGAACAGAACCGCCTCTATGTGGTCACTTTGTGGGTTCGTAATTGTGTAACCATTCCGCTCACTAGGTCCGTTAGGGTTAATTCCTTTTAAAATTTAAAGGATTACATTTATTTAAATTAGGTAATTTAAAAGATAACAATCTCTGGAGTTTTCCTAATAAAAAATAGAAAATGTGCTATTGCACTTCATTGAAAACAATAATTGATTAAAAAGTTCTACGACACTTGTTTTTAAATTTTAATACAAATAATATTCCTAATAATAATTAATCAATACACTCATTTTTTGATAGGGAAGTTAACAAATTTTAAGGCGTAAAATGTATCCAATTACATGATATGATACAATTTAACCTGTTAACGCCCTTTGGGATACTATTTTCCCACCGGGTCTCTAAAATCAGTGAGATAATATCATGCCACAGAGAAGTGTAACAGTGGGAATAATAATTTTTCTTATATTTTGAAGTTTCGCGGTTTTTGGCGCGTTAAAGGGTTCAAATAAGTTCAATTCCCACTTTTTTCGGAATTATAAGTTTAATTGTTAATTATTTTAATTATGAAATCATACAATTTATAACGCATTATTCTAAAATACTTTACTTTATTCATTTTTCATTTCAGGTCTTTATTTTCAAGCGTACGTTCTCAATTTAAAGAATTTGAAAATGCGGTTTAGAGTCTAATAAGGAGATGATTAGAGTAAGAATTTTTTTGGAAATCACATAATTTCCCTAATGAGAGTCTATTTGATGATTATATTAATTTGTAGAAAAATAATATTTGCTAATGGCGACCCGTTTATGAAAAAATCAAGTGTTTAAAAAAATGTACAATGTGAAATGTTTATTTATTAAATTTTGCGGAATCATGATCAAAATATGGTATTGTTAAAACTTTTTTCATAGCCAAATTAATATATAAATAAATTTCATGTTCAAAAATTGCATTTTTAATTTTTAAATATTAAAAACTGAAGAAAATTAGAATTTCAACAGTTGAATTTGAAGAGTTTAAAATTAATTTTTCTTTAACTTTCAACCGTTGGAAATTAAAGAAAAAAGTGAGTACTGTATGTATAAAAAATGGTAAAAAATGTTATATTTACATAATTTCATATTAGAATTTAATAAAGATTCCAACCCATACAATTCTGTTGTTGAAAAAACCAATTTTTTCGTAAACGAGTTCTAATTGACAAACAACGTTTTAGAAAACTAGTAGCTATCTAATTGATTCCCAGAAATGAGATTGATGAGCATTAAAAGAAATTAAAAACTCGATCGTTTCCTTGCTAAAAAATTAACAAGGAAAATCGGTAAAATTAAAAATTTTTGTATAAAAGTAGTTTCAAGTCGATCAACTGAAAATATAAATGAATAACTGTTAATATTGAACTATCGCTCGGGTATTAATAATTGAACAATAATTTATTTTATAAGAGAATTCAAAATTTGTTCAACATTTTTGTTAATATTGATATTTTTGAAAAGATTATTGTTTATGGTTGTTCTTTACATTTTCCATTAACAAAAGAACAATTTTTCAATGTCTAAAAATATTTAACGGTTCATTTAAAATAAGCAATTATAAATCAAATATTAAAAACTGCACATTTGAAACTGAATTGTTTGAAATAATCTTGAATCGTTAAATTTAAGACTGTCAATTTAAACTTTGAATGTTAGAATTGTAATTGTTGAATTTTTTAATTGTAAATAAAATTTTTGAATTTCAAAATATAAGTAAAAGTTAAATAATTATCAATTTAAAACGACTGATAATAAAAATAATTTAACTTTTTATTTAAAAAGTGTGAATTAAAAAAATTAAATCGTAGAATTTTGAACATTTAAACATAAGTTCATAAATTATTGAGCGTTTGAATGCAACATTGATGAAATACTGATTTTTAAAGTTTCAGCTTAAAAAGTTTAAAATTCACAAAAGTTCCACTTTTAGTGTTCTAATTTAAGTTAAGAATTTAATTCCTCGAATAAAATCGCCACCCTGATACAACTTAAAAGTATTTTTGTATAGATGATTGTCAAAGGTTGGTGAAGATTGCTCGTGAATATTCTTTCGTTGTTGTTTGTGATGACGTTTATAATCTTTTGAACTACGAAGAAGGTTTTCCACCCCATAGATTATTTTACTTTGATAATCCCAAAGATGAAGATTTCAAAGGTGGAAATATTATTTCTAATGGGTCTTTCTCCAAAATTTTCTTCCCTGCAGTTCGCGTTGGATGGATGGAATGTAGTCCAAAAGTTGTCAATATTATGAAAAACTCGTGAGTTATAATTAAAAAATTACATTGATGGAAATTTATGTTTGGAAGTGACAATTTTTAATTTTTTTCAGAGGTGTTATGAATTGTGGTGGAGCGGTTAATCATTTCATGTCTGGTACAATCGCAAGTTTTCTTCATTTAGGACTTGCAGACGAATATCTTGATGTTGCAAATGAAAATTTCAAGGTAATTCTAAGGAAATATAATTAAATAATTTCAGTTTATTTGAATAATTTTTTAATTTTTTGTCCGTCGAAGTATTGTACTGAGATATATGACATATTGAACAAAATGTAAAATTTTTAGAACAAATTATCGGAATTTTGCAATATTTTGGACAAATATCTTCCACGAGGTTGTTCTTACAAGAGACCTAAAGGTGGTTATTATGTCTGGCTTGAACTTCCTAAAGGTAAATTAGTTGCTTAAGTTATTAAAATACCAACATAAAATTTTCATAATATTAAAAACAAAAATGATAAAAATCTCCAACCTAAAGTTAGCAATATTGCTTATTTTTTCATTAAATGTTTATACATCTAACAGAAATGGATGGATTTAAATTCATCGAGTGGTCTAAGGAAAACTACAAAGTAACGGCCATACCTGGAGCCCAATTTTCGTATTCAAAAAGTTTTAAAAATTTCTTGAGACTCTGCTTTACATTTCATTCAATTGAAACTCTGCGAAAGGCGGCTCAAAGATTATGTGAAGGACTGGATGATTATGGCACACATATTTTTGCATTGAAAGTAAAGTGAAGGAATTTTGTATTTTTCACAAATGGATGTAATACATTTAATACATTATTTCAATTTTTTGTGTTGATGTTTAGACGATTAATTAGCTAATTAAGTTCCAAGTGAATTTATAATAATCGAAAATTAGACATTTATTTCCCTATAAGGAAATACTTTTATTGAATTATACACATACAGGGTGAAATGACCTTGAGTAAAAATAAGTTCCAGAGTACATATTTAAACTTAAGATTTCCTGCTGAATTGAACCAAAAAGTGCATTTCAAGCAAATTTTTAAATTTTTAACCCGAGATAAGTTTTAAACTAAAATAATGAATCCTCAACCAAAAAAATTAATCGTTAAACGGTCGTTCAACCTTAAAAACAATTAGAGGAATGTTCAACAAAAAGATTAATTTTCAACCAAAGAAAGAAAGAATTTTCAACAAAAGAATTAAATTTTCAACTAAAATGATGAATATTCAACCCAAAAAAGATCCATTTTTACTCAATTAGTTTAACATTTAACAAAGTGGTTGAATGTAAACAAAAAAGACAAATTTTAAACAAAATAGTTGAGTCCTCAACAAAGGAGCTTCAACAAAAGATAATTCACAATCGCCAAATTACAGTTGTAGATGTATAATTGTATATATGCATATATTATCGAGCGCAAACCTCTAGGACGAATAAAGAAAAAGGAAAAATATATACAAAACTGTTGAGTTTTCAACCCAAAAAGGCAAGTTTTCGAAAAAATAGTTGAATTTTCAACCAAAAGGGATACATTTTTATTGTGTTCATGTTCACCAAGAAAATCTTGTTTCTACCCAAAGAGATGAGTTTTTAACCAAGAAACAATTTTAGCCAAGACAGACAAAAAAAAATCAACTACATTGTTGAACATTTTCAACAAAAATTTTTTAAAAACTGTTCCCTTATAGTTTAAAAATCGAGGAATTGGTTGAAAATTCGTCTTTAACATTAATCACATTGGTTAAAAATGAATCCTTTGAACATACAATTTTTTTATAACGAAAAAATAATTCTCTTAAAATTCAATCTAAAAACAACATAATTCCCTTCCTGATCGATTCAGCGACTTGAAGTGCAAAACCTGCCTAATGTTAAATGGATTCGATCTCCTTTGAAATAATTTTTACAACACTGTTCTTTTTTTATGAAAATTAATTTTTTTAACAGAAAATTCAACTATGACACTTTTGGTAGAAAATTAAATTTTTTAAATAAAGTGTCATCTTTTTTAGTTGGAAAACTGATTGTTTAAAAATGTATGGATTTTATTAGAAATTCGTATTTTTCATAATTAATTTATTGAAATGAAATTTTAATTTTCTATTTGGGGCAAAAAGTTTATTTATGTATTTAATTATAATCTGTTTTGGTAGAGAACTCAGACATATTTTTTTAATTACACTTATTTAAATTGAAAATTATTTTTTTAACTAAATACTGAACCATCCCATTTTTTCATTAAATATTAAGTTCATAATTGAAGCTTCATCTGTTTCGGTTTAAAACGAAACTTTTTGATTGAAAATTCAACTTTTGGTTAAAAATGATATTTTTAAGTTAAAAATAATATATTTGTTTGAAACTTTCTAGATTTTGTAGAAAATTCGTAATTTTTGGTAGAAAAGTAATATTCTTGGTTGAAATTAATATTTTTCATTAAGGATTAAGTTATTTAAAAAAATTTCTTTTCTGATTCTCAAAAACAAATTTCTTTAAAAGAAATTTCGATTCTACTATTTTTGTTGAAAATTGACCTTTTTTACTTAATAATTCATTTTTTTAAATTTTTCTGTTTTGGTAAAAAATTAATCCTTTTGTTTTAAAATCGATCTCTTATCGTTAAAAACTGAACTATTTGGAAACAAATTCATTTGTTTTCATACAGTATTTGGGAGTTCAGAATTTTGTTGAAAATTCGTCATTCTTGGTAGAAAAATAAACTTCCTAATTGAAATTTCATCTTTTTTCTAAGATTCTATTATTTTGTTAAAAATTCCTTTTTTCGTAAAAAATTAATTTATTTAGGACAAAATTCGATCTTACCATTTTTGATAGTATTCATTCTAAATGAATTCTTGTTATAAAATTTCTAAACTTAAAACGTTTCTGTTAATATATTAATTATGTATGTAATTAAGTACATTACGATACCAAAATAATTATTACAGCTTTTGGAGCAATTTCCTTTGACGCTAACATTCGTATATTGTTTACTTCACATAATCACGTAGCTACATTTTTTTCTTTTTACAGTTTTTCCTACTGGGTGAGTTACACAGCGGGTTATTAATTTATTTACAGTGCGAATTTCTATTGCTATCCGCTTTTATTCAATAACTTCTTCTACTAATCTTGTGGATTCACGCTGCATACTTTAAATTGTTTAAATTTCCATTTTTACGTGTTTTTCGGGTGTATAAGATTATAATACTGTTTTTTTTAAGTCAACTTTTTTATTTAATAAATAATACTATTGTATATTTTTTTTAACTTCAAAACTATTAATTACTTTGATCTTCCCAATCCGATTGAACATACAATTCAGGTATATTATTTATTGGCGTTTGAATACCTCGCGCCTTCTACCGCTGGCTCCAACTTCCGGTCCATTTTCCCCCACCACATGGCCACATGGCGCGTCCCTTACTACAGGGTCCCTAGTTGGTGCTAGTTTTTTCCATCCGCGCGTGCGCAATGAATACGTTCACTCGCTTCTTCCAACCTCCTAGGAAACTGTCCGTAGACGCTTGTATAAAAAGGGCAGCGCGACCCAGAAACGGCAGTTGGGGGCTTGTGTGGGATACGCAACGATTTTTCTTGAGGACTAGTAATCCTCAAGAAAAAACTTGAAGGTTTCTTAGGTTTTTCGGCTTTAAAACCTAAGTTCATAAGACTTCTTTAAAAAGGAAAGATTCCTGGAGCGGAAGCAAGTCTACCTTGTAAATCCGTTCATAAGGGCGCTCTTTTCTCAAGTATTGGGCGTATTTCAGGCATTTTTTTAAAAAGGAGAGGTCCTTGGAGCGGAAGCAAGTCTGCCTTCTAAATACGGTCCTGAAGGCGCTCTTTTCTCAATTATTAGGCGTATTTCAGTCAGTGCTTTGACTATCCATTGGGATATCGGCTTATCGCTTTGACTACTTCCCATTTCTAAATTTTAAGGGCGCGAAAATCTAAACTTGAGTATATCTTCATTTTCGTATTCAGATAAAAGTGCGTCCTTAGTGGATACTTCAAAATATTATTAAAATAAAATTTACCTTTACTAAATCCTGTTAAATACTTGTGCACTTTTAATTCCTGATTCCTCGTCTTGTCCCTTGCGATTCAAGTTGGCGCGCACCTGTAGTGAGAAGAGCGAATCCACTCATGCCTTCTTTTGTTTTGCGTACGGTTGTCAAGGGGCGTCAGCGTGACCCTCAGAAATATCATTAAAATTTCGCACCTCGTAAGTCTTAATAGCTATTAGCTTACCTTTGTGCCCAAATGCCGCAGAATAGGGTATTTAAAATAGTTATAAATAGTTTCTTGCCATAATTGGGTCTCTGCTTTACGGAAATCGAGAGATCGACACCAGGTCATTGAACCTTTAATCTATTGAAAAGATTGATCAAATAAGAAATCGTGAATACCGGATTATTAAGAAGTAAGCCTAAACCGCTCTCTGATCTATGAATAGATTTCAAAATTATAAGTTCAGTCTGTAACTCAATGCAATGATGAGAGTATTGTATTGTATTTATTATTATTGTTTAGAGTTTTTTAATTAAAATAAATTTGAGCAAAATGATATCTTATGCTTCTTCCATGCGCAAACCCATTTATTAACTGAAATTACTCGCACAAAATATAGTTTGTTCACTCAGTTATTAGTGGCTAAAGTCCGCTAGTTACAATTAGCGCACCAATGTGTGGGGCACGAGAGTTGAAAGAGGAATACGGTTTCTTCCATAATGGATATAAATAGGTATTTGAAGACTTTTTCAAAGGTAAAGCGCAAAAATCTATCTGCCGCCTCTGAATAGCGAGAAGAATGTACCGAAAGGCTTGGCAGAATAAGATGAATAGTTATGTGAGCATCTAAAACAAAACGCGAATAATTTTTTTTTTGCGAGGGCTAGTGAAAAATGTTCAAAAACACACCAGGAAGGGTCCGCACTTCCTGGTAGTGTGAGGATCTCAAATAACACCGTCACAATGGCCCCAATATACATAATGAGGCAACTGCAACGATGCTACCAGGGGATCCACTAAAAAACACGACCCTTTCTTCTTGGCCGAAATTCCCCCGGAAACCGATTTCGCATAACTTCAGAAAAGGCCGTTTTCTTCCCCTCTAGGATCTTGTTCCAATTTCTTCCTTCTTGCCTGTCTGAGCTCATCCACCATCATGTACCAACCTGGACGCACGCATCGTCTTCAGCAGCGCAATAGAATCACGCAACGGGCTCGTCGGCCTTTGGCATCCAGGTTGGACATGGTAGGTTCTCGCTGTTGGTTACTTTGAGATGCATCTGTTGGAATAAACACCAATCTCTTCTTAGCTGGCTGTGTCCAGCCACCATCATGTGCCTACCTGAATGCACGAATCGTCCTCAGCAGCGCTGCAAAATCGCGCAACGGGCTCGTCGGTCTTCGGCATCCAGGTTGGACATGGTTGGTTCTCGCTGTTGGGCACTCGGTACTCGCGTCTGATGTGTTATATAAGGTGTTCTTTCCTCCTCTTCTCACGTGATAGTGTCTGCTCCCATCTGTCCCAGGTGAAAAACGTGTGTGATGCGTCATCTCTATATGGGCCACAATACCTTGCCCGATAGAAATTGCTTCAGGAAATAATTCACCTCTCTATGTGATATTTTGATCCAGACAGTGAGATCGTTTATCAATATAAACGTTAACCTGCCTCTGTGATCGTTCTTCCACCTAGTTTTCTACCGTTATAGGGTGTGTGCTCAAGATTCACGTTTCGCGACGATTTTCTTTCTGACTTCCTCTCAAAGATCTCTTTATTTTTGGGCGCTAGTAAATCAATCAAGATTATTCCTGTGATCACCAGCACCGCGGGCTCGGAGACTGTACGGTAGAAGCAGGCTACTCGGCTCCGTACAACAGGATAGACGTAATGACCGACGTCAATAACCGGCGCCTGCTTCCGGATATGCTCCCAGAATGTGAGCTTCCTATCCATATGGATACCCAGATGTTTGATGACTGCTGATAACAGGCAAGGTTTTAAGAGCTTTTCCAGGAGCTATCAGGCAGCTTCCAGTATCACAGAGGACTTTAGGATGACGAAGAGCCTGGATCGCCCTTGCCTTTTGCTTATCAGCATCAGCCGTTTTTCCTTCCATCTTTTACGGAAATTTAAGGTCCTTAAACAGTTGCTGTACATCTCTAGATGAAATTGCGAATTGTATCGTTCCACTACTTTGAGAGCTTCTAATGAAATATCATTTGGGCCCGGCGTCTTCTTGTTCTGCAGAGAGCTGACGGCTTGTCGAAGCTCTTTTGCCTCAAAGAGTGGAATGTCTACAAGGATATCCTCGTCTGTCTTATACTCCACGTCCACTGTTGAAAAGAGCGAGTCAACGATTTTACTCATCGTTTCCGCGTTCCTTTTCAGTGGTGCTGTTGTCGCTCCTAGCTGCCGGGTAACTATCCTGTAGCCAAGGCCCCAGGGTCCGTTGTCCACCTCCTTTGCCATGCCCATCCGGCCTGCGCGTTTACATCGCTTGATGCTTTGTCCCAGCTATTTCTTCATTCAAAGAAATTCCGCATTTTTTTGGGTCATCTCATTGGGGTTTTTCTTCGCACGCTGAGCTTTTCGGCGTAATAAGAAGCCGGTCTTCCTCAACTCGGCAATTTCTTCCGACAAACAGTAAGCCGGACATCGGCTGTCGTTTTGACTCTTTCGAGGCATGGCAGCGTCGCATGCCTTCTCAATGAAGGCCATCGTCTGTTCAACAGCAGTGACAGAGTCTTCTTTCATCTCTATGCCTCTCTGTGTCTTTACTGCTGTTCCTTTCTTGTACGTGATGACATTTACAAACTTCTCCTCGTTCAGCTGTGCCGCGTTCCAACTTTTCGGTCTGCGGGAGTATGCTTTCAGAGCTTTATTTTCCGTCTGTATCGAAAACGTGATGTACTCGTGATCACTGCCTGTGAATCCGCCATCTCCATTATCTGTTTCCCCCTAGAGTTCGACTTTGGCATTCCTTACTCTAACTCTTTTGCGTTGAAGTCGCCGGCTTCCACGATGCCGCCTTTCATATCTTGCAATGCTTCTTCTAGGCCTTCCAGTTTAACCTCGAAGTTCATGATGGGCTCATTTGGAGTGAGGTAGACACTCAAAAAGTAGTCCGCCTACTCCTTATCCAAACAAATCCTACGCCGAATCCGTGGTCATCCACTGGTACTACGCTTTGAATCAGCACCTATATTGCTGCCGTGCCGAGGGCGTCTTTATGCCAGGTTGGACTCTTTTTGTCCTGGCAATGCTTGCTTAGTATGGGCAGATCGGCTTGCTGTTCATAACTGATATGGTTCAGCAGGTCTTCTGCTATTTGGCTTCGATGTATATTGCCTTGCAGTACTTTCAGCATATTCGGTGGTTTCCTCTGGCTCGGTCTAAAGCAGAAAGAAATTATCACACTGTTCAGCAGAACTCTGAAAGGTCCGGAGTTAACTTACTTCATGGCTGAAAAAGAGCTATTAGCTATAGTATGGGCTTTGCGAAAATTCCGTACTTATTTGCATGGGGCCGAGTTATCAACAGAACCGACCATGTAGCATTCACCTTCCTAAATAACTGCAAATTTGTAAACGCACGTCTCAAAAGAGGGTTTCTGGCCATTCAAGACTATCGAATCAAAATAGAACACCTGCCAGCTAAACAAAATGTGACGGCAGATGTTTCAATTCGACTACACGACAAGAAGAGTCACCAAATAATCGTAGTGAAACGAGAGTCGACATCAACGTACTAAGATAAGAATACACAATGAACATAACAAGAAGAATAAAAACGATACCTTAACATCAAGAAGAAGACAAAAAAAATTCTAAAATCAAACAAGATATCGGCCAGAATAACAAAAAGAACGTGAGATGAAAATTAATAAATGGCACTTCGCATCACTTCAGTGGCCGAGAATACCGTATTCACGTACCAGTTGACTCTGTGAAAATTTTACTGAAAGAATGTCACATAGCCTATGGCCACCCGGAAACGAAAAAAATATATATAAATTGATAAAGGAATCATTTTACAGTCCACGATTAGTGAACTTGACGACAAAATACCGTAAGCACTTGTTATTTTTGTCAGAGAAACAAAGTCTCAACGCAAGCGTCATAGGCATTACAGGAGACCGTCTTATCACAATTCCCGCTAGAATTCATATACGTAGATGTTTTTCGGCCTCACTCAAGAATTAATAAGGGTATGAATATTTACTAGTGATGATTGACATCTTAACATTTTTAAAAATTATATCCAGTAAAAAAGGCGACAGGTCAAGCAGCAATTCAGCGATTGGATAATTTCGTAGCCAATGTCGGTGAGCCACGCAAAGTGCTATCAGATCGACTGACTCAATTTACAATAAAAAAATTAAGGCTGGCATTGGGGCAAAGGAATATGCAGATGTTTCTCACGTGAATTAGGCACCCACAGGCCAATATGGTCGAAAGGGTCAACCCAGAGCTCGCAAGACTTTCCCGGAAGCTCCTCCCACCTAATAAACGTAACACCTGGTTTGCTCAGTTAGAAAATATGGAGATGATTCAAAACGAAGCGCACTATCATACCACGGATGTGACCCCGTACGAAACCCCATGGGACGTAAATCGAAGAGATGGTGTTTCGACCTCTTGCCACTATTACTTGTTCACACCCTGGTTAATCGAGAGAACGAATTGATAATGATACGGGACAGAATAAAGAAGAAGAGAGAGAAGAATATTGCGCGCCTAAACAAAGATAAAAAGGGCGTGAACTATGTAATTGAAGATGAAGTATTGTTTAAACCATGTAAAGTATCAAATACATCTACAGGAGCAGTGGAGAAATTTCTCGCGATATATGAAGGGCCCTACACTGTGCGCAAGAAGATCGCAAGCAATGTGTATACCACCTTCATCAAAAGGCTTTAGGACTTTATTTTTAAAATCTAAAATACAAGTTTCTTCATCATAATCGACATTGTCCCCTTCAAAGTATTCCTCATTGACTGCAACGCACTTATGCCAGCGCTTGATCCAATCCTCGGAACATTTTTTATAATCGGTTTGCGGTATAGCCATCAGAGCCATCTTCGATATTTCCATGACTCCTTCTCGGGTGCTGTAACGCATTCCGCGGAGCGGTTTCTTGAGTCGACCGAATAGGAAAAAGTTGCAGGGAGCCAAATTAAGTGAATTCGGTGGTTCTTGGATGGAATTCATTTCGTTTTAAGCCAAATGCTCACGGATAACGATGGCATTGTGCAAAGTCGATGACATATTCTTTGGTGAAGAATCGAAACCACACACAAACATAGATGTACCCAATACGGCGTCACTTCAACCAATTTCAAGCTATCAAGCAGAAGAACTGACGGAACGTCAATGACACTTCTACCAAGATGACAAAAAAAAGAAGAATTGAAATCGGCCGAACGAGAGCGCCACACGGTGACGAGTACTAAAAATGTTTTATCAAGGTGGATTCTTTGGAACAACGAACAAAATCGGGAGACAGGCCAATATAATGCTGAGGACCTCCGAAAATACCACCGAGAGTAAATCGACGGTAAGCATGGAAGAAGTAATAAAAAAAAGTACTTGAGATCCCATAGAAAAATCACAAAACGAAGGATAGCTCAGTAACCATCGAAACACCAACGATGCAGGACCAATCTATGTAATACGAGATCCTGGACGCTAATTGCTATGTGGCGATACAATGTAACATGGACAATGAACTAGAGGGGTAATTGACAAGAGAGATGGGAAATTTCCTCATAATGAATGCCGAATCGAATACCATCGCAGAGGGAATAAGAAGAACACAAAAAATACCCAATATTTGATTAAGTGAAGTCGACACGATACAACCAATTCCGAAGAAAACAGACAGAGGCGTAAGGAGGCAAGAAGAAGTTGCAAGTACAAAGGATAATATAACGCAAACAGGTCTCCAAAGAGCGAGAAAAAAACAGAGAGAGAGAGTCTTGAATTCTGGTGAAGTTCACTTAATCTGTTGAACACTCGATTTCTCCTAATCCCTTGTCTTTTCCTCTTTTCTTTTGCATATGGTTACCAAGGACGTCAGCATGACCCCCTAAAATATCATTAAAATTTCATAAATATTGGGTGTTAATCGCTGTTACTTTAAATTTATGCCCAAATGCCAAAGAGTAGGATATTTAAAATAGTAATAAATAGTTTCTCACTATAATTAAGTTTCTGTTCTACGAAAGTCGAGAGATTAACGCCAGGTCATTGAACCTTTAAAGGCGATACTATTTTTTTTGATATGCGATTTAAATAGAAATTGAGTAAAACATGTTGATCGTATAGATCCAAAGTATACTCCCATTAAGTCCTATTACTTAGAAAATTCGGAGAAACATCCGTAAATGAAAATCACAAAAATTTGAGTGAAGAGAAAAATACTACGAGTTACAAATTGAGAATAGCGGATTCTTTAGACATAAGCGGAAACTGCGCTTTGATCTTTCAACAGATTTTTTAATCATAATTTTAGTCGGTAATTAAATAAAAATAAGAGAAACTGTGCTAAAAAAACAAGTATCAAAATAAATATGTAAAATGTAGTCAATAAGAATAGTTCAGGGCTTCAGTTAACAGTGGCTAAAAACCGCTACTTTCAATATATATATCAAATATATTGTCAGAGTACAGGTTGTCTTAATGAAGAAATCATAGATTAACTGCCAGACAAAGTTGATGATTATGACATCTAATAACAGCTTCTCAACTACATTTTAACAACAATTTGCAAGTGTACAGTGGATTAGGCCTCTTGATCTATGTTGATCTATGTTGTTGATCTATGATTTCTACATTAAGACGACCTATACTTTGACAATTTAGGCACATTATGGAACATTTTAATCCAATTTTTACGTATTCACAACGTCTACCGCATCCCATTTTACAGAAACAAACGATCAAATTCATTATGTTCTGAAAATTTTCTTCGCCATGTTTCAATTTTACGATAGACTCTATAAGATTGTTGTCGAACAACTGCGAAAGGTGGAGGAAGCCCTGATAAAGATACAGCCTGACTGAAAGAAGTCACAGATTAGTTAAAGCATACATATCTCGTCCAGCTGGATTTTTAACTTGCTATGAATTTCTTCAACAACATTATCATCTCGTACAGATTTGCAATTTGTACAGCTGTTTTTGAAATCTGCAAGAACGTTTTAACAGTGTTGAGCCTCATAATCATCTAGATTAATTTAAAAAAAAATTAATTTCGATAAGGTTCAGTTTGTGCTAACGCGCCAATCATGCAGATTGCCAATAATGAATCCTATCGGAGAAAACATTTATAGTTGGTCGAGATGTGGATCTCCTCGCATTGTTTATTGCTCTTTCTGCTGTAGAAAAAATAGTTTGTTCCTAAAAGAAGGAAAAGGAAATGTAGAATCTCGGTTTTATAGTTCCAGACTTTTGCAAGATTCCGAGTGCTAAAAAAATAGTAAGGAATCTATTTTATTTCTCACGCATTTACCTAGTGGGTGCGATACAACCTCCGATATCTTCGGATAGGGAAAAAATAAAACAATACTTGGCACGATAAAAATTCATCTTTGCAGGATATTGTAAGAACTTTTAACAACCCCAATTATACTCAAAGTGAAGTAGCATCTACCGGAGAGCAATTTATTCTTGGATTCTACAAGGCTAAACCTTCTGAAAAAAGTTTAAACAAATGCAGATACGTTTGCTTTAATATCTTTAAAGCTTTGCTTTAATCGAGCCTATCATCAAATTCAAACATCGCGAGGAAATTTTTTAGAACTAGAACTGTGGGGTTGAGAATGAAGGAAAAATACTTAATTTCTAGTGTATACTACTGAGGCACCAGCTTCATCTCACGTGATGAGTTTGATCGTTTGTTCCTGCAAAATGGGATACGGTAAACGTTGTGAGTGCTTAAAAGTTGGATTAAAATGTTACGTAATTTGCCTAGATTGTCAATGTACAAGTTGTCTCAATAAAGAAATCATAGATAAACTGCGAGATACAGATGATTATGACAACCAATAACAGTTCCTCGAGTACATTTTAACAATTATTTGCAAGTGTGCAGTAGATTAGGCTTATGGAGAAATTGCATAAAAAAACGAACCACAAACTCTACCTCATAGGAGGTACGAAAATGAGTGACAGATCTATTTTCGGAAAATTGTTGATATTATTTTTAATTGCCTGAATATCGAAAAATGATTTAGCAATATATATAGATAATTGTCTGCTCTGTAATTTTAGTCCTATACATTATCAATGAAAAACCACCCCACTTCGAGATATGTGCAAGAGAAGGAGCTTGCAGGTTTCGAGCTCAAACTCACCCCCTATTTAAAAGGTGTTTTACTCGAGAACTGTGAGCCGTACAAAAAAAATGCACATCACCTTTTATGTTCAGAATTTTATTTACTTTTTTGTGCACAAATATATTTTTGTTGTTAAATGCACCTATTTCGAAAAAAAACCGCTGAAAACAATTTTCGGGGGTCGTTCGTTAGTATTAAGGGTGTTTTTTCACCTATCGGCCAGAGGGAAACTCTTTTGGTATTTAATTCTGATGCCATACGCAACCATGTAGGGTAGATAATAAAATTTTATAAATTCATTCTGTAAATGACCTGCTCTCAATCTAATTCGACTGGTCTACGTAGGCTAGTTAATTTTCTAGCTCCAATAAGCACCTTACTTGAGATGACTTGAGATCACGGAGATCACATTTCATTTTAAAATGGGGTTTGCCTCCAATTTAGAATATATTTGTTTATAGTAAAAAATCATGCTAAATCTGTTTCGAAAATTCTAAAAAATAGTTCACTTCTGTGACTGAGTTTTTGGTTAACTTTTTACTTTTAATGCCACATTTTTAGTTCTAATGAACCGATTTAACTTTTTTACAACCCAAAAAAATTATTTTCGCAAATTCATCAACAAAAATATAAGTGAAAACGCGAAACCCAAAAAGAATTTTTCTATTCCTTTTTTCCGTGTGCTTTAAAAATCCCTAAAATACTGAGACTGCGACTGGGTTTCAAGATAAAATTTCAAACATAATAGTAGATACATGCAGTAATTCCTATTTAGAAAATAATAAAAAAACTACTGCAATAAGCTACTGCTGAGTAATTTTAGCCTAAGATTCCAAGAATAAAAATGAATTTAACAGTTTTTTAAAACATAAGATGAGCAAAATTTATGTATAACATTGTTAATAACAGTAATAATTGTTATATATTGTTGAAGAGTTTCAACGAGGATTTGGCGCATATGTTAATTAAATTCGTTTAAACAATCATTAATTGTTACCGTGTTTCGCGGCATGCCTCGAAATCGCATTCCCATCCGCGGTATCCCATTCGCTCACGCGGCAACTTCATGCTCGTTGGGAATCTCTTAGTTTCCCCACCCAGTTAACAATGTACTATTGTCTATGAATTATTCAAATTAATTCGTAATGAAGTGAATAAAAAATGCTCTATAATGATTTATCAATTTTTATTTGACATTATTTGATTAACAAAATTTTAAATGTCCTTTTTGGGTATTGCGATTTTTGTTTTTATTCTTCTAACCAAATGTTTCAAATTATTATTATTTTTTAATTTCTTAGTTGTATTTTATAAAAAGTAAATTGAGATATCAGTAAGTTAAATCAATCAATGAGGACCAAAGGTATAACATTTGAAGAAAGAAGTTGCCCTAAAACTCAAAGTTCCATGAATTCGCCATTTTTAGAAATTTCAAAAAAAAATTTATTTGGACTTTTTTCATTATAAAAAAAATCACATACTGTGAATTGGCATCTTTTAGAACTGAGACTCTAACGGGACTTTTCTCGAGGGTTCTTTTTTAGTTCGTTGACATCATGATAGATATCAACTTGAAAAAGTTATGCAGCCGGTAAGAATGTTAAACAAAACCTTAAAAACTGTCGCATCTCGTGTCCATTACCATTATCTTTCTTTCAAGAATAACTAATCTTTATAAATTTAGATTCTGTACTCCATTTTTTGCAGTGCAATATTATTAAATCTGCAATGAAACGTAAAAGGTCCCAGTAGGCACCGGGAAATTCTAGATACGTCTTCAGATTGTACCTTGATGTCATGTGACTTGACGTCATTAAAACAAAACGCTCAGTAAGTCCTCAAGGAAATTACCTTTGTAGAAGAAGTCTCTATTAGAACTCATACTTCGGGTTCTTTTAGAAAAATTAATAATTTTGGGTTCCTTTTCTGCAAGAGAGGTTTCTTTTCATTGCAGCTCCCTTCGAATAAAAAAAAGAAATCCCATGTTTTTTTTTGTGTCCTTACTCTGTAAACTTAAGGTGGAGAACAGTTTACAAAATTACAAAATGCAAAATTATTGTTTACAAAATTCGATTGCTTCATTTATCTACATATGTCAGTTTGAAATCACTCAATGATGATATAGTGGGAGCGGTGGATAGGCATGTTGGTATGGTCAGTTCTCGATGGCATGAAGGACCCTGCGTGTTCCCTAGGGTAAACATCAGACACATGCCTATATATATATATGCCTATGTGCTCACATATATCTGTACACGTTCTATATTTATTCGCAGTACATATGTGCGTTAGGTTGTGCGCAAAGGGTAAGGGATGTAAACTAGCAGCGATCGGTGTTATATCGCATAAATGCTTTGTGACCGAACTCAACCGATCGAACGCCGGCGATCCTTTGTTCGACCCATAGGAAATCCGCCCAACGTACTCACTCACCTCTGTTCGAAATAGCATTGTGTTGCTTGCGGGAGCGTTAAGATCCGTTTTCAAGCGAAAAACTTTCGGCAAATGTGCTTCCGTATGAATAGCAACCATAATTTAATTAAATATGCTTTTCAATGCTTCCTACATCTCATTGTCTGTAGCAAATGGACTTATATTTTTAAAGAGTAATTTCTCTAGTGAGAAAGGGTTGCATTGAATTAGACTTGGATATAATGACTGAGTTTCAAATGCAAATGCGAATTGTGATCATCAAAAAAGATAGATAGGTATTAACGTAGGTGGGCGGGGGACAGATTTTTGCAGAAATACTGTATGCAGAAGGATAGGTGTGATTCTAAATTTAAAAAATAAATAAAAGGATTCTAATGAATATGTGGTGAATACACTTGGATAAACTCGTAGGAATTTCTTTTAGATTTTGAAAAAGATGACTGTAAAAGGTACTATTGTATAATAAAGGATAGGCGAGTATAGCCGATAAAAGAAAAATAAACTTAGATAGAAGAAATCAAATTGAAAAAGAGAGTACGCACAGGACAGGCTCGTATAAAATGGTATAGGTTGAAAAGCGTAGGCTTACTTATATTGGGAAAAAGATTAGTGAAGAAAGTTGTAATGTGGATTCTTAAAAGGGCAAAAAAGATAGACGAAGAGCGCAAAATAGACTTGGACAGGTTGAGGCTAGACTTGAATAGAATGACTGAGATTCAAAAGGATATGATTTAAAAACTGGTGAAATATAGAAAAGGATTGACATCGAAAGGTAAGGATAGGTTTGAATAAAAAGTTAATGAATAAAATAGAATTGTATAATGATAGAAAAATATAGACTTGTATGATTATTGATTTACGGAAAGAAAGAAAAGGATTAAAATGAATACGTGGATGATAGATTTTGATAAAACGGTAGGGATTGTGGTCAAATGTGATTGTAAATTGATAAAGAGATAGAAAATGATGAACCAAGGTAAGTGGACGATAAAAAAGGATATCGATGGAAAGGATAAGGACAGAAAGATATATGAAGTCTAAAATACAGAGGGATAGCTGTAATTTTGAATAAGAAGAAAGAATATAAAATAAATCATGTAAACTGGAAAAATAAACTTGGATATTTATGTAGGCATTAAAAAGAATAAGTGTGATTGTATATTAACGGAGAGATATAAAAGAATTGACTGGATTCACGGAAGAAATACTTGGATAAAAAGTGTTAAAGAAATTTGTAGGTTGAAAGTAATGGATTTATGTATATATTGGCATATAAATTAGGATAAATTAGTTCTATAAGTTTCTTTACATACGTTTTTTTAGTAGAAAAGATTGAATCAGAAAAAAGAATAGAAATAATCATTTTTCTCGATTTTCTTAGTGTCCACCAGCATAATTATTCAATATAATGTAGATGTTAAGATTAATCATCACTGATCACTTTTTAGGGGAAATAAGTTAAATTTAACGATCCATCCAAAATCAATCAAAAAATTACCTGTACTGGTCAATATTAACATCAAAATTATTTTAAGATTAATAACGTATCTTTGATATACATTTTTAATCAAGTCAACAGTCTCTATTAGAGTAATTTCTAGATTATGTTAGTTATGTGAATTATAAGTTCATAATTGAAATGAAGCACTATGTATATCTTTAAGCAAAACTATTCGACACCACTTGACCCTATGCATTGATACTAGAAATATTTTTAATGTTTTATTTTATGCGAAAAATGGTTACAATTATCATTCATTTGGTATTTCTCCAGAGGAAAATATATACATGGAAAACTAGTGTGCTTTCAAGATTCTTATGTTACATCAGTTTAACCCTTGAAGGTCCCCTTACTTTGGTATAACGTTGAGGTCCTCATGGGGTCGTTGAAGACCCCAGCCGTAATTTTTTATTGCGTAGAAGCTTTTTAATATTTTGGTTTGAAATTTTGTTAGGCATTCCCTTAAGTGTCTTGTTATAAGACAATTTTACTTGTTAAATGATTTTTAAATTTTAAGACATTGCAACAAAATTAAAAAATAAGGAAGAACGAACTTCGTAAATTTCAACAAAAAGTGTCCGGACACTAACGACTCCATGGGAACCTTTAAGGGTTAAAATAAACACGAAGCAGAGGTTTTTAAGTGCAAGTAAATTATTTAATTTTATTTTCTGTAAGATGATCATTTGTGAGAATCACTCATTTATGTTTATGTACTGGTAGCTCATAAACTTGTGAATTTCGTACTCAGTATTCATAAAAACATTTATCTACGTTACATACACTCAAAGTGTCAGTAGTGGCCATGTTTATTCATTTAGTAAGATACTAAAGACAGACGTGAATACTCTAATACTATACATAACGAAATCTCATTTTTTTGCAAAATTTTTTGCAAAATAAAAAATAATGGGTAAATAAAAATTTGATTCATTACTACCATACAGATTTTAGGTAACTTTGTATTTATGGATTTAATTTAGGATGTAAACTATAGTTCGTGATAAAAAAGATAAGTTTGAATATAATTAATAAAATCCGAACTTTTATTTCGTTCTCCTAGTAGAACATTCAAAATACGATTCTTGTAGAGCCGAAATTCGAATTTATTCCAGTTGTTGACCTACAGAGGAATAATCCTTTTAATTTATTGTAATCGGTAGAATTCTTATTTGCTGACAAAGGGCACGATGTATGGCTTGGCAACGCTCGTAGAAATAAATTTTCTAGAAACCTCGTGATATATGCCGAGACGAGTAATCATTTCTGGAACTTTGGATAAGATAAAACTTTTGTAAAATATTAATTCTAATATTCAGAATCTATAAAAACAAATGTATTGAATTAATATGAAATTAGAGGTACTTATATTTTTGTTCTTTAAAACATAACTTCAAATTTTTCAAATGGTTTAAATGCTTTGTGAAATATAAAAGGGAACAATTTTTGTGTGTAAAAGGAACTTTCAATTTCCCTCAATTTCAACTACTGAATGTGTGTTTGTAATATAAATATGGGTTTTCACAATGCCCACTTCCTTCCTGAATGTAATTGAAAATATAGTTGTAACAGAATAGAAAAGCATATTCTCTTGGTGTTTTTTTTTCCAAATGCCATTGTCGTTAGTTTGTAAATTATTATGGTTATAATGAAAGAATAAAAATTTGCAGTTGGCATATTTCATAATTGAAATCTTTTATCTCTAAAATGAACGTGTTTATTCCTCCGGGCTCACGATAAATAAAAACGCATTGTTATATTAACTAGAAGTTAAACTTTCATGTATTAATTCAAGATTAGAAAATACGACTCTCCTGTGGATCTTATTGAAGCTTGAAACTAGCTAAACTTATAAATTTAGTCAAAAAACTGATTGGAAACTTCATGAAATTTGAAGAAGCTCTCAAAACATAGAAGTTAGGTTTTTATTTAAAAAATCGATGTGTTTTACGGTGGTTTCGACGGAAAAACAATTGTCTAACTGTAAAGAGAAAATAATTTGTAAGTTATGTTAATTCTTAGTTCACAACAGAGAGGGTATTTTAACTCAAGATAAATAAGGCGCGCGTCTTCGGATAAAATCCACCCGCACGTCCCTTTTACGTAAAATTGAATGAACCTTTTTGATCAATATTTGCAAAATTATCTGCTATATAAATCGATAAATAAATAAACAATATTTTTTTGAACAAATTTCTGAGCATGCACATGGATAATTAATCGTATTCAACATCAAAATTTTACGTCGAAAACTGAAAAGTAATTACAAATACACGTACATGCAACGAAGTTAGATAACAAATATGCATTTCTTCATGTTAAATTTTAAACAATTATTTATAATTTTTTTTATTAGAAAATATGGTTTCAGAAACTTCGAATAATTCTAGGATGAAAACTTTCTATTTCATTTTTGGATAACAAAACAAAGTAGCCTTTAAAAAAGTGAATAAAGTTGGAAAAATGCAAAAAGCGATATTTTTCTGTTTTTGCAAAAAAAATTATCAGAAACGATTTTGTTTATTCTATAAAAATATTTTTCTCTCAGTCGTTTAACTTTTAGACACGTGAAACGTTTTCTGAATGATGTATTTTATATTTTTACTACTATCGGATATACAATAGCATTTTCATATTGCGTTAATACGAAGAACCGTAATTCAGGCAATTTAAGGGTATCAGAGAATTTAAGGAATTAAGAGAATTCGATGAATTTAGAGAATTCAAGGTATTCGGAGAATTCATGGTATTCATCGAATTTAAAGAATTTAACGAATTCCGGGAATTTAGAGGATTCGAAAAATTTAGAGAATTCCAAAAAATCAAAAGATTTAAGAAATTAAGATAACTCAAGCAATTCAGATAATTCAAAGAGTTCAGAAAATTCAAGAAATTCAGGGAATTCAAGAAATTCAGAGAATTAAAGAAATTCAGGGAATTAGAGAAATTCAGAAAATTTAGGGAATTTAAGAAATTCAGACAATTCAAGAAATTAGGAGAAATTAAGACACTTCAAAGAATGAAGAGAATTTAAGAAAATCAGAGAATTTAGGGAATTCAGAGAATTCAAGAAATTCAGAGAATTCGATAAATTTCACATTTATCTTGAGCAGTTAACACCTTGAGTAAATTTTCACATTAGATTTAGTTTCAGCACTAAAAATTACATAGAAAAACGCTACCATATTATTAATTCCTTGCAAATTCTTTAATAGGTCATTTGTTTAAACAACAACATTTTATGCACTCAATCAATGCTACATTAAACAAAAGTGAAAATATATTTAGATTAAAATTTTGAAAAAGAAGAAACTGGTTATTTTTGATCGAGGTATCTCATAAAAGTTATATAGTATTCAAAATCAGTGTTTTATCGCAACACACAGATTATTGAACAATAAACGATTTTGAACACCATTCATCAAAAAGCCAGTGCTTTTGGCAGTTACATCTTCTAGGAAATAAATGAAAGCAAATTTGAAAAAAAAATTATCTTAATGGTTGTTTACTGGACTGGCGGAATGGAAAAGGAAAATATTGAAACTTTCTTTTCACACTTCTCAGGATGTGGCTTCGACCGGCACACAGTGGGGCAAAAAAAACATCCATGGAAAAACTGATTTTCAGAAGACAATTATGATCCGATTTCACCCCTATTTCTTAAAATAAAAGCTAATAATATTTCTCATCGAGCTGTTATGACCGATTTTTAAATTTTGGTTTATTTAATTATAAAAGTGAAAAAAAAGATTTTGATTTTTGAAGTATGCCGGTTTAAAAAAATGCTTTAATTCGATCAAAAATACCTAGAAAACTGAAAGCAACTATGCCAAACAAATTTCCAATAGCAATGCTAATGTTAAAAAATGTATTTAATTTGTTATAAACAAATAAGTGAATAAAATGGATTCGTGGAAATTTGCGGCAATTCGTCACTTGATTCGCCCTAAATTTGAACAATTTATAGAAAAAAATAGTTTTTTGGTTGAATTTATAAAAGTTACGGAGTAATTAGTTATTTCAAAAGCAACTGTCATAAACAAATATCCATATCAGGTGTTTTTTATGGAATAAATCAAGTTTTTTCTATGGAATCGATCATTCATTACTTGGAAATAAAAACTAAGTATCATATATGGTCACGAAATAAAAGTTAACCCTGCGTGTTAACATGATATTTTTGGAGACACGGTGTGTACACTGGGTCTTTTCGGGAACAGGTAGATTTTCAAGGTTTTACGGCTTACAAAAAATCTAAAAAAATTCAGGATACATGTCGAAGTGTGTGCTTCATGTCTCAGTATAAGTTGCCAAATTTATAAGTTTTAAACCGTTGTTGACAATAAAAGAAATATGGTAAAAATATTGGAGGGAGCTTTGAATTTGAAATTTCATCTGTTACGTTAAAGATCTAGTATACATACGAAGGATTTATAATTGTTTTAACTACCTTAATTAACAAATGCACTATTTGCCTATTTCTGGAGGCATATACTTGATTTTTTCGATGCAATTACTGTAAATAACTAACTTCTAAATTTTTGAAAACATTTTGATGAGAGTAAAAAATTTATTAGTGTAAACATCAATTGTTTAAACAAATATTTATTATTTTATGTATTTATAAATAAAATACTGCTTTTTTGCGGAATTTAGCAATGATTTTTTGCTATGAATCGATAGCATTGGATAATTGTTTAAACAAACTTGGTTAAAAATGCATTTTTTGGCTATTTTTCTGCATTTAAACTTGTTTATTTTTTAGAATCAAATGATAATAACATAGTTTTTTAACTTCTTTTGATTGTTTGATAAAGATCCACTATTTTATTTACAATATAGAAAACAAATTGTTTTCGACTCATGCATTTGTAAACTAAAATCTTTTTCTTGTGAAATATAATTAACATTTCTTCGCAATAATCGTTACAGAACTATTAAAAAAAGTTAAAAAATGTGTTATTAACAATTCATTACACACAAAAAAACTAGTTTAAATGCTGAAAAATAGCCAAATAATGCATTTGTTAATTCAGTTTAGATAAATAATTATCAAATGGTATTGATTCATAGTAAAAAATCATTGACAAATAACTGCCTCTTAATTCTGTTAAAAAGCGGTATTTTATTTATAAATGCATAAAATAATACAAATTTGTTTAAGTAATTGTTTTTTACAATGATAAATTGTCAGCTTTCATTAAAATGTTCTTAAAATTTTAGAAGGTAGCTATTTACAGTTAATTGCATAAAAAAAAATAAAGTTTGTACCTCCAAAAATAGTCATATAGTGCATTTGTTAATAAAGGTGGTTTAAACGATGATTAATTTTTATTTGATGGCCAAATATTATACGCAGGTTTTATTTTCAACTAATATTTAATTGATTCAATAGAAAAAACTTTATTTATTCCATCAAAAATACCTGACATGGATATTTGCCTATAAAAATTGCTTTTAAAATAGCAAATTATTTATTTACTTTTATTAATTTAAAAAAAACTCTTTTTATCACGAAATTGTTTAAATTTAGTGCGTATTTTTTACTGGATAAAAGCATTCTTCAAAAACCAGTAAACTTAAAAAGTCCAATTTTGTTTTTCATTTTTGTTATTGAATAAATAAAAAATAAACAACAATTTTGAAATCGGCCATGACAATTCAACGCGAAATTTCATTAGCTTTCATTTTAAAAAAAGTTCAAATCGGATAATAATTGTCTTCAGAAAATCAATTGGTCCACGGACGTTTGTTTTTGCCCCACTGCCGCGGTAGTCCGAACTAGTTAAATTCATAAAACTGTTTTCTGAATGATTTCACGATTTTCCAGTCCAAACAACATTCTGCTTCTTCCAATGTTTTCTGAGTAAGGAAAATACTAGAGGGGTAATTCAACGTGTGTTCTCTAAGCTTCAAAATCCCATATGAATTGTTTTATGGACATCAGATTCCTCAACTTTGTAGCACTTTTTCATTTGGTCTCCACGAGTTAGAACCTTTTTACTTGGTCTCCACGAGATAGCACTTTTTCATTTGGTTTTCACGGTTTAGCACTTTTTATTATGGTTTCTCCTAAATGGATACTTGTCACTTGGACACGTCGAACTGTGGACTGGTGGTAGGGGACTCTCTGCCTTCACCACGGGGGGTTGACAAGGGTCAGACTGTATGTACAATCCCGTTCTAAAACAGGTATGTGGATGACTCGTGGATCAACTAATTAATTATGCCATGATAGCATTGTTGAATACTATAAGTCATTTTTTGCGAATAGCTAGACTAGCTTTTTATTATAGTTTGTCACGAGAGGCTACTCACTGAAAAATCTGGATATCTTGAAACTATGAATGTGGCGGTCTCAAATGAATTCGCATAGAGAGTGCGAAGATTTCTTTGAGATTGCTGGGATTGCCCAGATTTCGAAAACTTCTCGAGATCGGTGCTCTCGGGGAGAAATCAGACTCGGTTAAGCTCAGCGGCGTTCGGATGGAGTCGGCCGTTATCACGACTCACTGAGGCAGCGTGTGGATCACGAAAATGTGAATGTGTGAATACCTCCACACTTAGGGAAAGATATCCAAGATTTCCAAGAGTTCCTCAAAGAGTTCTTCTAAGATTTTCAGCGCAGCAATCTGAGATTTCTCAGTGGCTAGCCCCTCGGTCTGCAAGTTGGACGAACGTTTTAATACCAAGTAATAATTTATCAATAATTATGACAAAATTTATTTTCCTATTTGTTCTTACGTTTCTGTTATATACCATACGTAATTAAAGATTTTTTGCCTAGTGAATAATTTTTTAACATTTTGCTGAGTGGTATTTCAGAAAAAAATTAATATAACCTTTGAAATAGATATAACCATAACAATGTTTTTTATCCGCTTACAGGTCATTCTTTTTATATTCGTTGGTGCTTATCACCACGACTGCGGTTAAAATCGCCAAGCGATGGTGCAGTACATCGCCTTCCAAGTTGGGTAAGCCGAGCGATAAATAGTAGTGTCGCATTTCCTGGAAAACGGCGCTTCTTCGTGCGCATTGAAAGTTCAGGAAGCTCTGTAACGAGATAGTAATTTTGATGAAGCATCGCCAGACGTGGTACTTAGTGGAACGGGTAATGCGAGACAGTAAAGGGACACGCGGACATCGATTTTATGGCGCCATTTTATTTCGTTACTATATAGATATGAGAGTTGTCCATTGTTCATAACATGAGAAATCATTTCTTTAAATCTTTTTCAACAACTATTAGTTCAGGTTCCATTAAAGTTTCGAAAATTCGACATGCATACAAACCATAAAAAGTATTAGATGCTGTCTAATTTCATAAACCGGAATCTTGGATTAGGAACTAACAGAAAGCAATCTCTCAATGTATGAATAATGTATTACATTTTTTTAAAGTTATACATTAAACTTTCTTGTCAATACTTTTTTTCTTGAAAAAAGCCACTTTTAGTTTCAATATCGGATATAAATTTAGATCCCGAACTATAAGGTACTAGGGCGACGGTGATTGTTTCCCCACGTCACTATGCCATAACTTTAGACCAAATTCGAAATTCCCCTTGGTATTGGCGAATCACGAATATCGTGAAAGTTCAGCTACCAATTCGCAGGGAGTTCGAGTACGTGGTTTGCTGCTCGACGCCACCGTAAACGAGCACTAAATGTATGATAGATCGATTGTGTTAGATGTATAGTATATATCCACGAATGACATTGTCTCCACAGAACCGTTGCTAAACACTCTTTGAATCATAGGTCTTTATCTTTGTATACATATATATTTAGGTACTTGTAATTATTCATGTGTTACAAGATTAGGAATCAAAAGCTGTCTCCGGCTTTTAATTTGTATTCTTTTAATTCTTAGAGAGTACACCTCTTCCCAACAACACGCGGAGTATAGGGAGTCCATTGAAGTCCACGTTTAAAAGTGGTGGAATCTAAAACCCCCAATCAAAATTTTTGAATCCACAGCATATTAGAAGTTAGTTTCAGCCTTTCGAAATACGATGCAATAGCCTTGATAATCAAATTGCAACTTTGAATAAAACTTGGAATGGGTTCAGCTGGCCCCCGTTACTCTCTAAGGGTTAACACATAAATAAATACAAGTAGATGCTTAAAACGATTTAAAGAGTGTTAAGTAACTATTCGATTCACAAGCTCTGCTAGGGAAAAATTATTACATCAATTATAATTGATATAATAATTTTTCTTATATATAATCATAATTATTCTTCTCAGAGGCTATCTATCCGAGATATATGAAATATTTCATAAATATTTGATAATGTTTGTGAAATGATTGAAATCTTTGGAAAATTATTGAAATCTTTTTAATGTATGGGAAATCTTTATAAAATATTTTAAAACAATTTTAAATTGTTAAAATCTTTAGAAAACCATTTAAGTCTGTGACACTTTTCAAATCTATCTGAAATTTTTGGGAAAGCTTTAAAATATTTGCGATATCTTTGGGAAATCATTGAAATCTTTTTAAACTATTTGGAATTATTTGCAAAATATTTCAAATATTTTATAAATATTTGATAGTATTTTTGAAATAATTGTGATCTTTGGAAAATCATAGAAATATTTTTGTAAACTTTTAAATTTATCCGAAATCTTTTCGAAATATTTGAAATCTTTGTGAAATCTTTGAAATGTTGGTTAAACTATTAAAAACTTTATATAATATTAAACATATTTCTGAAATATTTAGCATATTTTTTAAATTATTGAAATCTTTGGGAAATTGTTGAAGTCTTTGTAAAAACTTTTTATTCTATCCGAATTTTTTGCGAAACATTTGAAATCTTTGTGAAATCTTTAGAAAATCATTGAAATCTTTGTATGTAAAAAAACTATTAGAGATGGAATGTTGTTTTCTTTTCTTTATCGTCTGAAAGAAACCTACGAATGTTGAAAAATTAAATAATATTTTGACGACTTCCAGATCATGATAAAGTTTTATTTAATTAATCTCCGGATAAAAAACTTATGGTTGTATTTCGAGACCAGTCTAGTCTCATCATCAGACCTTGGTTAAAATGAGGAACTCGGAAGAAAAAAGTAAAATGTTTAATAGGTGACACGTAGAGAAAGTCCAGTGTAAGTCCTTATGTTTATTATGTTAAAAAACTTTTTTAAATGAATGCAGACACCAAAATTTAGAACCGCACAACATCTTAAACAGTATATCGAAGATAAGATCAACACACCTATACAGCAGGTCATGTAGAAAACAATCTCTTTTAAAAAATCTAAAAATAAATATGATGAAATATGAATGAAATAATATGAAATTTTAATGGTCTGGAAATCGTCTAAGTGTGATTTAATTAAAATCTTTGTAAAATGTTAGAAATTTTTAACAAAATTTGATAAGATTTGTGAAATTGTTTAAATCTTTGGGAAATATTTAAATCTTTAGGAAATTGTGGAAATTTTTCTAAAATCTTACTGAAATCTTTGGAAATATTCGAAATATTTTTGAAACATTTTTGAAATTATTGAAATTTTTGGCAAATATTGTATGCCTTAGTGAAATTTTTAAATCTATCCGAACTGTGTGAAATCTTTACGGAATATTTGAAATCTTTGAGAAATAATTAAAGCCATTAGAAAATCTTTCAGAAGCATTTGGTATATTTGTGAAATTATTCAAATATTTTGGAAATAATTGAAGTTTTTGTGAAATCTTTTTAAACTATGCGAAATCTTTAATATATATTTGAAACATTTGGTAATATTTGTAAAAATGAATGAAATCTTTGTGAAATCTTATGAAAATAATTAATGTCTCGGTGAAATCTTTGAAATCTATCCGAAATCTTTGCAACGTTTTTCTAACCTTTGGAAAATCATTGATATCTTTTTAAAATCTTCTAAATCTATGTTAAGTCTTTGCAAAATTTTGAAACCTTTTATATCTTTGGAAAATCATTGACATATTTCTGAAATCCTAGGAAACCTTGGCGAAGAAATTTTGGAAATATTTTAGAAGTATCTGCTAATTTTTGTGAAATAATTAAAATCATTCATGTTTTATAAAATCTTTTTAATCTATTTAAGATTTTTGAGAGATATTTGAAATCTTTTTGAAACTGTTGACATATTGGGGAAATCTTTGAAATCTTTAAAAATCTTTGCGAAATATTTCAAATATTTCGTAATATTTGTGAAAATATTGAAGTCGTTGTGAAATCATTGAAATCTTTAATATCTTCATGAAATCATTTAAGTGTTTGTGAAATCTGTCAAATTCTTCTGAAATCTTTAAAAATCTGCGAAATATTAAAAAATTTTAAAAATATTTTGTAATATTTGTGAAATATTTGAAATCTGTTTGAAATATTTTTAAATCTATCTAAAAATTTTTCAAACTATTTGAAAACTGTTAAAAATCTTTGGGAAACAATCATTGAAATTTTTGTGATATCTTTGACAAATCTTTCTGAAATCTTGAGAATTCTGCGAGATATTAAAAATATTTTTAAAATATTTGGTAATATTGTATTTTTGAAATTATTCAAATCTTTGGAAAATAATTGAAGTTTTTGTAAAATCTTTAAATCTATTCGAAATCTTTGCGAAGTATTTGAAAACTGTGAAATCTGTCAAAAATCATTTAAATCTTTGTAAAATTTTTGTCAAATCTTTTTGGAATCCTTAACAATCTTGGCGAAATATTGGAAATATTTTCTAAATATTTAGTACTTTTTTTGAAATTATTGAAATCTTTGCAAAATCCTGAGCAATATGAATGTTATACCTGCATTTATTATTATTTATTATTTACTATTTATTATTCATCCATTATTATTTATTTAGAATTTATGTTTGGTATAATATTATTATAATATGTACAAAATGTGTCATTTAATATTATAAGTTTATCCTTCTGACCCACCTAGAGAAAAAAGACTCCACCTGCTTCTGATAATTCTCCACCCATATTATTCAATCTTTTTCAACTTGTTTGGCTATTCCGATTTTAGCGCAAAGCACTACTTTTTAATAAAAGTCCCCAATCTTGAATTTTAATTTTTAATTTCATTTTCGTGATGAAAGACCTCAAAACCTCCTCTTTAATGAGTTTGAGCAAAAACACCAACTTTATCATAAATAACTCCGCCATTTTGAATATTTATTTTTGACATTTTTTAAGTTTAGTTTAGCGACCCCAGTAACCCGTGAGTATAAAGCGTAAGAAAAATAAATATCGACTTTCTGGGTTTTGTTCAGGAATTTTGGCTTCTGGTTCACTGTGGATCGTTGAAACATATTTTACTACTATGAATCGTTGATTTCGTTATTTAATTTAGTTTTATTCTTTTAGTATCCAAACGAAATAAAATTAAAAATGATTTTTTTTGTCGATGGAAATATCGGTGATGAATATAATGAAAGTTTCGTTATACATTAACGTTACGTAAAGAAAAGGGAATGTGCTCGATGTGAACAGCCTTCAGCTTCAAGCATATTGTTAATTAGGTAAATAAATGAGGGACGGTCCATGATAGAAAAGATAGGATGGAGCAGGATAGTTAGAAGGAATTAATTAACAAATTAATATAGGAAGATTAACGTAAAGTGATGATATGTAAGCTGGAATGAAAAGAAAGTCGGAGAATAGTATTAAAGAAGAAATAGAAACACTTTAACTCTTATAAAGGAGAGATAGGCTGGTATAGAAAAGATAATTGGGCAAAGGTATATACGAAATAATTAAAAAAAATTATGTAAAATGATATGGAATAGACTGGGATGGAAAAAAATTAAAGAAATAAATTTATGAAGACATTAAAAAAGATTGACATAAATACAAGACAAATATATTGGGATAGAAAAGAGGCGATTTGTAAAGGAATTTCAAGAAGTATATTAACAAATTAATACAGAAAGATTGACGCGAATAGATTAAACTCGGATAGAAAAGACAGTCGGCGATTTCACTTGATAAGAAGGTGAGTATAGGTTGATATGAATAGATGAGGGATAGTCTGAAATATAATATATGGTCGCGGATAATTTTATTAATTGAAAAGATAAAAAAAGTTTTACTTGAATAGAAGAGGAATAGACTGGGATAGGAAAGCGGAAATTGAAAAAATGGAGACTTGGTTTCACAAAGTAACAGAGAAAGATTCTTTCGAATACATGAGGCTGGGATAGAAAGGATATTCGGAGAATTTTATTCATAAAAACATGGTAAAAGACAGCCGTGGATAGAAAATGTATAGCTTTGGACAGGAAATAGGAGATTAAACAAAAAGAACAGTTAGAGAATAGCATTAACAAAGAGACACAAATAGATCGACTTAAATAAAAAATAGATACGCTAGGATAGAAAAGATTAAACAAATATATTCATAAAAACGTTGAAAAGGATTGGCGTGAATAGAAGAGAGCAAGTTTGGGATATAAATAAGGGAAGTTGAACAGATAGTCAGAGACATGTATTGATAAAGTATTAAATGAAGATTGACGAGTATGGATAAGGGATAGGCTGGAACAGAAAAAAATTAAAGAGATGGGTTTATAAAAACACAGAAAAAACAGCGTGGTAGAAGATAAAAAGGGTGGAATGGAAAAGAGACAATGGGAAATATAGTGGGATAATTGTATGGATAATAATATGGCAAATTTTAACGTAAGTATATGAGGGATAAGTTGGGATATGACATTATAGGCTTCATTTTAAAAAATTATTTTCTATTATATAAAGGAAGATAGACTTGAATAGATGAGGAATAAGATGGAATACTAAAATGTGGATTGAAGAAGATAGATAATTGGATTGGCAAAGATTCATAAATAGATTCAATTGGCACACACGAGGTGTGTTCAAAAAATAAGGTGACTTTATGGTTTTCTCAAAAAATATTCATTTATTCCTTAATATTTATGTTGTCCCCTTCAAAGTAATCCCCCTCAGATATAATACACTTGTGCGAACACTTTTTCCAATCATCGAAGCACTTCTGATAATCATTTTGTGGAATAGCCTAGAGTTCTTTCAGCGATGCAGTTTTTATCTCCTCAATCGTTGAAAATCGATGTCTTTTCATGGGTCTCTTCAGTTTTTGGGAAAAGAAAAAAGTCACTGGGGGCCAAATCCGGTGAATATGAAGGCTGAGGCATGACTGTGGTGCTGTTTTTGGTCAGAAAATCTTTCACAAGCAACGATGAATGAGCAGGTGCATTATCGTGATGCAAAAGCCACGAATTGTTTTTTCAAAGTTCCGGACGTTTTTTGCGCATCGCCTCTCGCAAACGGCGCATAACTTGAAGATCATACTCCTTATTGAGCGTACGACCTTGTGGTAAGAATTCATGATGCACCACGCCACGGTAATCAAAGAAGAGAGTGAGCAAAACCTTCACATTTGACCGAACTTAACGTGCTTTTTTCGGTCTTGGAGACTCAGGATGCTTCGACTGAGACGATTGGGCTTTAGATTTGACGTCATAACCATATACCCACGATTCATCCCCAGTTATAACCCTTTTGAGAAAATCAGGATCATTATTGACTTTATTCAAGATCTCCTGAGCGATGGTCATGCGATGGATCTTTTGATCAAAATTAAGCATTTTTGGAACAAATTTCGCTGACACACGTCTCATGCCCAAAACGTCCGAAAAGATAGCATGGCATGAGCCAACCAATATGCCAACATCTTCAGCAACTTCTCTGATGGCAATTCGGCGATTTTTCAACACCATTTCTTCCCCTGCTTGAACGTTTTCATCTGTTGTTGACGTGCTGGGACGTCCAGGGCGAGGTTCGTCTTCCACATCCTCTCGGCCTTCTTGGAACAGCTTGTACCACTTATACACATTTTTCTTACTCAGAGTAGACTCACCGCATGCAACTGTCAACATTTCAAGAGTCTTAGAGCACTGGATTCCATTCTTCACACAAAATTTAATGCAAACTCTTTGCTCCATTTTTTTCGAAAGAAGAAAATCGCCGAGCACACCAAACCCTTCTAACCTTTTACGCCTCTTCCAGAAAAACAACACGAGCTATATAGTCAAAACTGTGAACATATGATCGTGACGAGTGTATTAACACAACAAAATAAAAAATTTTAAACTTGAATGTACGTAGCCCGCGAAAATTGAAAAGTCACCTTACTTTTTGAACACACCTCGTATGTAAAAAAGAAATGACATGGATATACTAGGGATAGGTTGCGATAGAATAACATAGTAAAAAGTTGATAAAGAAAGATAGAAAAGGATGGACGTCAATATATGAAGGATAGAATGGTGCACTTAATTTTGATCCTTTTCTATTTCAGAGAATCATACTGTTTCAAAAGGATATGAAATCTATGATTTTATTTTAAGCAGGTTAATGTAGTTACAGTATAATTAAAAATATCATGAGCATCATAAAGAAATTATAAATGCAAAAAAACTTGTCGTTTGTTTTGTTATATTTTGATCATTTTTTGCGTGGTTTTTTGTGGTTGAAGAAACGAGATCCCTGAGTTTCCGAATACACTAATACACTCCAGCTTAGGAATTCACGACTCGGCTGCTTTAGAGAACTCGGGTGGTCCAATAGGAGACCTCTTCCATGTTCCGAGGTGTCTAGAAACCCTTGGGATCGCCCCTCCTATTACTTCGAGTGACATCCAGGCTAATATACTTCCACTTCCTGTCACTTTACTGGCGCGTGTCTATCCCTCTATAGTGTACACTAACTCTTCTATACGCCCTCACCTCTGTGTCTGTCTGTACTCCTCTGTTTAACTTTTTTTTCATTTGGCCTTTCGTGAAACAGCGCACGTTGAAACAGCCCTTGGAGGCTACTTCTCGACTGAGCTGTGGAAAAACAATGTCGCCGATTCCAGTCGAAACTTTCCAGACGATCTTAGTCCAAAAGGTCGAACTGGTCGATGTTAAGGTCGAGGTCGTTGTAACAAGCGAAATAAAAATAACAAAATAAATTTTGGTCTTTATATTACAATAGAGGAACCCCGGTTAGTCCTGACTATCCGGAAGCTACCAAAATTATCTTCCGTATTGTCCCAAAACATGCATTTCTAAATATAGATTCTCATATCTCATTAGCGGGAAAGAATATTCTATCTATATATTTCCTCTCTAGAAAACAAGTGCATTTTGTGAAATATTGACCAACCTTCTTATAAAATATTTGAAAAACGACAAAAAATATTAGATTAGTTATGGTTGGAATACATAAATTCACTCTCAAATATTTATTATTGTCAAGAATGAATAAATAACCTTTTTTATGAACACAGTAACCTGCTGTTGATTTTGATATTTGGGGAGTATTTTTGACCTACCATGCAAAATTGTAAAGTATGAATTAAAAAAATAGTTTCCTGTTGTTCAATATTATAGTAAAATTTCTAAACATTACGATTTTTTTGAAGAATATAACTGCCCGACCATCTTCTTGAATAACCTCTGTTAAATCTTAGGCAAATTGCCTTTATTTTCTATTTAATAAGATTATTCTTCGAATATCTGATTTGAAGTTATTTTATTGAAGCATTTTAATCAAAGTTTCATACTGATATTTTGATGGGTGGTACTGCCTGACTGACCTGTACCGTAAAACTTGGAATAAAGAAGAATCATAATAATCTAATATCAAACTCTTCATATTAGTTTGATTAAAATAATTAAATTGTTAAAATTTATCACAATTACAATTTTTTATTTCAGACATGAGTAAATTCTCAGTTCATTATGCGAAAAAGTCAGAATGATTTTAAAATTTCATAAAAGTATTATCACATTTTTTTTAATTTGTTTAAAACTGTGAATTAAAAAAAAATCTTGTTGATCAACTTTAGGCTTCAAACTTTAAACATTAGATTATTTAAGACTGAAATATTTTTAAATTAAACAATCTTCAATTAAAAGAATATTCAGAAACCTTGAAAATGGTTTGGTTTCATTTTTAAATCTTTAAAAATTGTATCGTTTGAAAATAATCTTATTTTAGATTTGAAAAACAAAATGAAACCAATGACTAGTTGAATAATTAATTTTAACCTGAAGTATCTTCAATTAATCGAATAAATGTTTGAAATCAAATAATTTTAAAATAAAAACTTTATATGATTTAATAAAATAAAATTGCACAATTTCAAAGTCTTGAAGGCAATAAAAATGGAAGAATTTTCATTATTAGGTTCTCCAATTTAAATAATTTCACTACTTAGCATTTAAAACTCAATATTAAGCAATTTGGAAAATTTAAAATGGACTGTTTAAAAATGTAGAATATTCTGAATTAAAAAAATCTTAATTTGTAGTATCAAAAATGATACAGTATTAAATTTAAAGCCTTGAAGCTAAACATTCACATTACAGTTACCAAAACTTACAATAAAAAATAAAATTTGTTCAAAGCAAGAGTTTTAGATTTAGAGCAATGAAAATTTAGCAGATTTCCTGATTTTCTCAAAATCTCTGAATTCCTTAAATATTTGGAATTTCTTAAATTCTCTGACTTTCCGGAATTTCTAAAATATTCTGAATTTATGAAATTCATTGACTTCTCTAAATTCTCTAAATTTCTTAAATATTCAGAATTATTCCAGAAATATTCCTTATCCCCTAAATTCCGTCAAATCGCCTTAATTCTCTGCATTCCCTAAATTCACACAATTTCTTTAATTCTTTCAATTATTTTAAATTTTGCGGAATTCTTAGGATCATTTTCATGTCCTTGAAATTCATTGAGTTGTAAGAATTGAGGAAATTTCACGAATTTAAAGAGTTCAGATAATTCAGGCCATTTAGATGAATTCAGATATATTTGAGAATTTAGAGGAATTCAGTTGATTACCAGGTAGTTAAAAGAATGCAAAAGTATTTTAAAGAGTTTAAAATCATTCTAAATAATTAAAAAATTAAAAATCATTAAAATCACTTAATAGTTTTGAAGTAGTTTTTTCACATTTTCGAACACCCTTTCCACATTAATCTTCGGAGAATAAAAAATTTTGGTTAAACATAGATTCTTTTTGTTTTTAAAACTTTCAAAATTGTAAATTTAAAATTCTTAAATCTTGTTGATCAGCTCCTAGCCTAAGACTTTAAACATTAAATGATTGCAAACTAGAATGTTTAAAGCTAAAGAACTTTCGGTTGGAAAAATAAAAAATAGAATGATTTTATATCCAAATATTGAAGATAGTTTCATTCCATTTGTAAATCACTAAACATTGTATCGTTTGGAAATAATTATATTTTTTAGTTGAAAATTAATTAGAACCGATGCTTTGGTAAATAATTCATTTTACCATGAAATGTCTGCAATCGCTTGAATGGATGTTTGAAATTAAACACTTTTAATTTAAAAACCTTAAATAGTTGTATAAGTCTTAATTCAAAGCCTTCCGTATTAAGCAACTTGTAAATGAGGAATACTCAAAATCTGCAATTCTTGACTTCTGTGAAATCCTTAAGTATTGCAAATTCCAAACATTTTTGGAATATCCCGAATTCCTAAAATTTTTAGCATTCTGATAACATTTCAAATTGATTAATTTTTCTTTAATCCTTCAAGTCCTGGAATTTTATGGATTCCTCAAATTCCTTTAATGTTTTGAAATCATTAAAATTATCTGTATTCCTGGAATATTTTAAATTTATAAAATTCTTTAATTTCCTTAAATATTATAAATTTCTTGAAGTCTCTAAATTCCTCATATTCAATGAATTTTCCGAATATCCGTAAATCTGTGGATATCCTGAATTCCCTTAATATTTGGAATTCTTTAAAATGCTTGAATATGCTGAATTTACTAAATTCCTTGCTTATTCTAAGTTCCTAACATTTTTTCGATTCTTTCAATCCGCTAAATTCCTAAAGTTCCTGAGTTTATGTAATTTCACAAGTTCCGCAAAATTTCTGAATTCAGAATATTTAAGGAATTCAGGAAAGTCTATACAAATTTTCCGAAATCCTTAAATATTCGGAATTCTTTTAGATCCCTACATTCCTTCTATTCACCTGGTTTCCTCTGAATGCTTTAAATATTTTAAATTCCTTCAATTCTTTTGATCATTTTTAATAATTTTGAAGTCCTTGGGATTCAGGAAATTCCAAGAATACAAAACATTATACATGAATTCAAGGAACTGAGATGAATCAGCGAATTTTTATAAATTGAGATACATCAGAGAATGCAGAAAATTTTAAAAGATTTCAAGCAACTTAAAAGAATTCAACATGATTTGAAGGAGTAGGGAAGAATTTCAATCAATTCCAGTGAATTTAAAAGAATACTTAGTATTTACAGCATAAATAAAATTTGAAAGGAATGAAACAATATAAAAATTACTAATGAATAGGTATTAGAATGGAAGCTTGTAATGTGTCCCTTAAGGTTCTACATTTTTCTTGTACCATCGTCCCTGTTTCTTTGTACAACCCCCACACACTTACTTGGTAGTGGGAGAGAAACTTACAGTTTAATGTACTTAGAGAACCTTTTTCTCTAGAGGTTCTCCAGAGTGCGAGGTGGGAATCTAACCCGCAAGCCGACGATGTGGGTCCAAAGCCTGCGCTTTAGTCCCCACGCCCATCGTTCCACTTTCCTTAAGGCCATGTGATGAATGGGTCACGTGACCAGATTCCTACCTTACCGTCAATTTTTTTATTTCCCAACTTCTTATCACACGAAACCCCACATCGAGTGAAAATTTGGGATACTAAACAAGAAGCACTAAGAAAGGTGGGGTCTGGTCCTAAATTTGTATGATTTGTATAAACCTGATACACCTAAATATGAAGCTGTTTTGTGGCAAAGGTGACGTGCAAGGAGTTATATGTTACTTTTCTGCTTCTGGGTGAGGTTGTATAACGTTAGTATATTTTTCTTCATGAGTTAATGTTTGAGTTATTATTTTCTCTCAATAAGAACAATAACATTAAGTGATATTGCTTTGAAGCATGGAATTTGTTATCATTTTTGCTATCAAATTCAATTGCTGATGTAAATTGAGATGGCAACTTTTTGAGATTTTGAGGTTAGGAATACATTTTAGAATACACGAGCGAACGTCTGGTCGGAGAATTAGATCATTCGTGTGATATCAGATGATTTAATTAAAACGTTGCATGACTGCATTCTTCTTTTATACTTTAATGTAAACCATCTACATATATACACGGTCATCAAAAAGTATCGGACCCCCCTCCCCCCTCCTATCAGCGAAAATATGCGTTTTCGTGAGAAATGTTTCAGACAAAGGTTCAGGGTTTTGGACGAGGATCTGAATGGTGACCTTGAAGCTGAATTTGGCGTTGACCTTCAAGGTTATTTCAAGGTTAACTTTCATTTTTCAAGTGGAAACCCCTATTTTTGACTTCGCCAATCGATGCATATTTTCGCTGATCAACCGTCTAGACCTTGTTTGCGTTCACACGACCCTGAAATGACCTCAAAGGTCATCGGGTCACGTGACAGGAATATTAGTTAATGTTAATGTTTATATTGAATGCAAATCATAACTCAAGCATTAAGTTATAAATAAAAATACGCCCCTACTATACTATCTTCACTCAATAGCAAGAAAGTACAATTAAACTCCTTGCACTTCATCTTCACCACAAAATAGCTGCATAAAATGTATAGGCTTCCAATATTTTATATGCTTTTAAATAATGTATGGTTTAAGAAATGTGGAATTGAATTAATTATGTCAATTGATTCACTATAGTGATCAACGGCACTGCACTGCCATTTTCACTCAAATCTTTGTCTTTCAAAGCATACACATCACAATTTTCGATTTTTTTCATTTTTATGGAATTATCAGGTTTTCATATCTCCCGACAATTTTGCCAAATAGTTAATCTGCATTACAAAAAAGTAATTTTAAAAACCTCTAGCAATGCATACATACTATAGGGATGCACAGGTACTTTAATTTTCACCTGGTCAGTGAGAAATTAGTTGTTGCCAAACTAAAAATGAACTTTAAACAAAATAATTAAATTCTCAATAAAAAATATGAATTTTCAACGAAGAAGTTTTATAATGCCAACCAAAGGAGACAAGTTTTTTAACAAATAATAGAATTTTTAAGTAAATTAATTTTTCATCCAAGAAAAATGTTATGAAAAGTATTAAAAATAAGATACATAGAATCCACTTAAAATCAGGCAGGTGCTACACTTTATTTTGTAGAATCTCTCAGCGATGAAATTTGTTTATAGTAAATTATGCATGACGTTTTCTTCCGATACAAGACGAAAAATTCGAATAGGAATATCTATGTTATAAATAATAAAAAGCAGACAATGATTTAATTAAAATTTTCTTTAAAAAATTAGTTTTTAATAACCAAGAAAAATCAAGAAAATAGTTGAATCCTCAATAAAAAAACGAATATTTTAACAAAGAAGATTAATTATCTACCGAAAAGACAAATTTTCAGCTAAAAAACTAAATTTCAATTAAAACTATAAATTGTCATCCTAAAATTACACAGTTAAACTTTTAATAATTTTTTAGCAAAATATTTGAATCCTGAATCAAAAAGATCAGTTTTTAACCAAAAAGTTTAATTTTCTATAAAAAAGACGATATATAATTGAATTTCATCTGAAAGAAATTAGTTTTTAGCCAAAAAAAGGGATTTTTAAACACAATAATGGAATCCTTAAAGAAAAATATGAATTTTCAACTACGAAGCTTATTTTTCTACAAAAAATGACGACTTTTCAACAAAATTCTAAATTTCTGAATTCTCTATCAAAACAGATGAATTTGTTACCAAATAGTTAAATCTTTAAAGAAAAAAGATCGATTTTAAACCAAAACGATTAGTTTTCTACAAAAAAAAAAAAAAAATAAAAAAAAGAATTATTAAGTAAAAAGATCAATTTTCTATTTAAAATATAAATTTTTCAAAAAATTTTGTTTTGACTAACTAAAAACGAATTTTTAACTAAGTTATTAAATTGTGAATAAAAAAGATTATTTTTAAACCAAGAATATTACTTTTCTACCAAAAATGTATAACTTTCAACAAAATCTATAAAGTTTCTAACAAATATATGACTTTTAACTAAAAAATATAATTTTTCAACAAAAAATTATAGAATTAGATTTTATTATTATAGAAATTAATTTTTTAACAAAAAATAGGAATTTTAAGAACTTAATATTCAACGAAAAATGGGATAGTTCAGTTTTTAGTGAAAAAATAAATAAATTGCAACCAAAAATAGTGTAATTTAAAAAAAGCTGAATTCTCTTGCAAATCAGGTAGTAATTAAAAATAGCAAGAAGAATTATTTTCTACAAAAAAAAAACAAATCTTTAACAATGAAAGTGTTCGTTTTTATTGGGTGTTCTATTGGTCATGTTTTTCAACTTCTGATAAATAAAATAACTGCAGGTTGAAAGGAAAAAGCAGACTATGTTTTATTGTAAGCCGCAAAGCAGTTTCTTTAAAATTCAAACATTACAAATATATAGTGCACAATGACCACCATTCAATTTTCATTCCTGTTTCTATACGCAAATGACTCATTCACACCTTCAAACATTACATAAATAAATTCCCAAAGTCCAATTCAAAGACAATATTATTGCTCTACTTATCGGTAAGTGTTGGCTTCAATGTGGCTTTAGATTTTCCTTGTCCACAGCTTGTCTGATTTCAGGGCTCAAACTCAAAAGAGATTCCACTAGGCTTATGGAATCTCACGTGAAACAATGTTCACTTGTCGTTTTGTGCTTTCTTCCAATGACGATATTTACGTCATTCAGTCATGTACAATTAAATATTTGGCCCCACGAATATTATGGCCATTACATAATCCCACTTTGCGATTACTTAGACTTAAGCAGACTAGCCGCAAAAAGCCCCAATTCTGACTGCAAATTGGATTGATAGAAAACTCCGTATGGTGAAAAAGCAAGGGCGTAATTAGCTTCAGTCGCAAAAACCTCGATAATACAAATTTTTCCGTAAAATCCCAATAAATTTTTTTTAATTCTCATTTATAATGCATTGCGCAGTAAAACTGCATTGCTTAGTCATACTTTTTCACGTAATATGTACATTTTAGTTTGTAAAATCAAAATATTATTACTGTTGTTCTCGTCTCTCCTACAATACTGTTTGTCGTCAATTTAACAAACTTTCTTTTTATATCTGTACATTTTATACATGTATTTACATTTCTAAACGATCTTTTCGTGGCTAGGAGCATGGTATTCAATTCTCGGATAATATTTTCTCAAACTTTCCCTATTGTAAATGCCAATTTCCTTTTTGTCGTTATGTAAATCAACTAATTTAAAAGCGTTAGTATTCATTTCTGTTGTGATTTTATAAGAACCGCAAAATATGTGAAAAAATTTATGAATTTCGCGCTTCTCCAAACTCGATTAGTGTGGGATTTTTGATAACACTTCATCTCCTACGTTTAACTGTATTTTGGAAACTTTACTTTCTTTTTTGTGCACGTAGCTTTGCTTGCCTTTGCATTTTTTTCGCGTGCATTTTCCAATTGTGCTTGTCGAGATGTCAGTAGGTCAGATGGAAACTGAATTATTTTTCTGATGACTATGTTTTACACATAATTTGCTTAACCCGTCTAATCGACGAAAAACATATTTAATCACATATTGGTTGAGCGTATTTTTTCATTTTTCGGAGGTGAATTGAGTCCCGTGATCCGTCAATATTCTTTTAGGCATACCAATGTTCTTGAAATACTGTTCTATTATTTCCCTAACTAAGTTTTGGTGTTTTCTTTTTTTATCGGATAAAGGGTGACAAGTTTTGAAAATACATGCTTCAAAACAAAGATATATTTTATTCCACCTCTTCCAGTCAGAAATGGTCCATAAAAATCAACAGCTAATAGTTCGTTCGGTTCACTAGGAAGGATAATGTTGAAATTGACCTTTCATATTTATATTGAGATGTTCAGTCCTTTGAAAGAAATCACACGTTTTCATTCTAGTTTTAACATCTTTCTTTAAACATGTCTAGTAAAAGTTTGTTTCAGTAATTTTAATCGTTTTTTTAATCCTATATGGCCGATTTCGAGGTGAATTGCATCGATTATGCTAATTTTAATCTGATTAGGAAATATTAATAATTATTTTTTTGTTTGTGAAATACAACGTAATTTTTTATAATGTAATTTGAAGTGTCTCTATTGCATTGCAATTTGTCGAAAATTAATTTAGTTTAATTATCTCTCTTCTGCATTTCAGAATTTTCCGCAAGATCTTTAACCAGCGGATTTTCTTTCTGTATTAAATTTGTTACTTTATAGGCAGTTTCAGTTATTTCTTTTCCAATTTTAATGACTTCTGAATTAGTTGCTACTTCTAATTTTATGTCATCACTATTTTCAATATGCTCGGAAATTATTCTACTGAAAAAAATCAGCTACGATATTTTTAGCTCCTTAACAAAATTCCATTACAAATGAGAAATTTTGTATTAATAATGTCCAGCGAGATAAAATTGTGTTTTCAAAAGAAAAGTTAAAGCTTAATGGTCCATTATAATTTTAAAAGTTGTTCTCAAAAGATATTTTTGTAATTTAAATAAACTGTATACTATTGCAAGTAACTCTAATTCGGTAATATTACCATTTTTCTCATGGGGCGATAAACATCTGCTAATCATTGCCACTATTCTTACGTTACCCTCATTGTCTATTTGGAAAGAACACCGGTAATTCCTTGTTTACTCGCGTCTGTTTGTCAATTAAAAAGTTTGCCATGCAGATAGTGAGCTAACGGATCTGACGTGCTAAAATTGTCTTTTAATTTTTTGAAATCAGATTAGTGGTCTTGCGTCCATTTGTATTTATTTTTCTGACTTAATAATTCTCGGAAAGGGTCCATATATGTTGCATATCTGTGGACAAATAGACTATAATAGCCGAAAGCTCCGGGTACCGATTGCAATTCCTGTCGATTTGTTGGGAACGAAATATTTTTTTAATCGCTTCCAAGCATTTCCTATTTTTGTAAAAAATTGATCTAATTGTATGAGATGGTCTTCAAAGTTGGTTGAGGCGATTACTAAATCATCAACGTAGACTGTTAGCAAATCATATGATTCATCCCAAGAACAAAATTGATTGCCCTAACAAAACCACTGCCTGCAGTTTTGATTCCGAATGGAATTCGCCAAAACTGATATGCCTTTCCTCTGAAAACCAAAGCAGTGTACCTTTTCGATTGCTTTTCGAGCGATATTTGAAAAAATCCTTGGGTTAAGTCATTTGTTGGAAGCACTGTCTCACCCTCATATTTTTGTAAAATGTCATTTATTTCTGGAGGGCCTTTACGTTCTGGATAAATGATCTCATTTATAAATCTCGCATCTAAGCAGATGCGAATATTGCCATCGCTCTTCTCAACAACACGTAGAGGATTGCAAAACTCGCTCGTTGATGATTTGATTATACTTAACTCATATAATTGATTTATTTATTGTCAGACTTTAGGTATTTTTGCATTTAGGACTGAGTAGTGTCTATTAACTACATTTTTATTAGATTTTACTCGAACAACATGCTCATATCCTTTTAAACATCTTGGTTCCTTAGAAAATATTTTCGATGCTTGATTAACAATTTAAACAAATCTTCCTTTTCTCTTTCTGATCGGTTCTCAATCCGAATAATGGATTTAACTATTTCATTTTCAAATGAATTGTCTTTTGGAAGGATTTTATTTCTATCCCCCGCCCCGATAGTTGAAACTGGCAGGTGGTAGCTTGTACCTTTGTTTACGATATTTTTACTTTTTTGGGGATCGCTTTCGCCTAACTTTTTATCCGCTAACTGTACAGTTCTATCAATTTTCTGTCTGCTATTTGAACAATTGGGTTATTAACTGTTACCCGTATTGTTTCCATGGTTCGCGTGTGCCGATCTACCCCTCTTTCAGTTTATTTTCGTTTCGTTCGTCACGTTGAGTCTCGTCTTGTTCTTGATTCTTATTCATTTTTGTCAAATCCGAGTTTTCTTTGATTTTCTCAAATATAAAATCACTATCATGTGACTTTCCATTATTTAAATTAAAATTATTTATTTAAGATTTTTCAAGGAAATTTACAATAGGATAAGAAAAAATGTCGTCTTTTATCACTTAAGTTTTATTTGTATACTTAATATAAATTCCATTTCTTCCACACCAATTTGTACCCAATATTATATCCAAATTTAACTTCGGAACTACTAACAAAACTGACGTAATAATTTGATTTCCAGCTTGTATAGTAAGCATAACTTGTTTTTTTACATTAAAAGATTTTCGACCAAAAAGGGCCATACAATTTAATATTACTCACTGGAAGCGTTAGTATCTTACTTTTATCAAGTTTTTGTTTCTTTAATGATTTTTCATTAATTTTACCGTATATTTCATCCGTTAGGTCCTTCATTATATTTACAATCCAATGACATGTAAGCGGACCCATATTACTCTTGTCTAATCGTTTAAATTACTTTTCTCCATAAAATTCCCTATCTCATCTTGTACTTTATTCGCACTATCTTCTGCTTCCCCGTCATATTCGTTAATTAGTCCCACCTTTTTTCTTCTGTCGTTTGATTTAGAATACCTATCCGTTTTATCACTACCTTCTATATTTTTTCATTCTCTACTTTCTTTCCTCCAATCTGATTTTTCTCCGCTTTCCCTATCCCTTTGTGTATCGTTTTGTTAACGATATTTCCTATTTTCATAACTTTTTCTAAAATCGCGATCATATGGTCGATTTTGACAATTATTTTGCCTATTTCTGTCATATCTGTCATACCTATCATACCTGTCATACCTATTATTTTTTTCATTCTTTCTCTAATTATTACTGAATTTAAATTGATTTCTATCAAAATCTTCCCACCTACTATTTTCACTCTTATTTTTATCACTTTCCTTATTTCATTTATTCCTTTCTTCACTCGTTTCTTCTTTACATTCCACACCACCTTTTATTTTATCTTTTTCATTTTCAATCCAACTCTCACGGTTTATAGTTTTTGTCTTTTTTGCCGCTCTTTCGGTCCCATCAACCATGCTCAAGTTCTTATAATTTTAGATGTATCCGAAAAATCGACCGTTGCTAAAACATCCTGTAATTTTAAGGGGAGTTGTCTAATAATAAAATATTTCTGCATGTGTTCCGTCGAAGAAGGATTTAAACAATTAGCTTCCCTTATTTGTTCATGAAAATAAGTTACAAGCGTTCCATACCTTTTAGTCAATTTTCTTTCTGTCAGTTCATCAACATGCTCCCGCTCTGAGTCTTATCGCACGTACCAACCTTTTGATTCTTACTTGTCTCTTCGTTTCGCATTTTATTTAAATTATTTGAACTGGAGTTGTTGTCAATATTTCCAGAATGAGTTAAATTCTAACTAAAATTTCCTTATAAATCTGATTTATTTTTGTCATGATTTTCTCCGTCAACCCTTGAATTATTTTCGTTGGGCGCGATTTGGATGTGTTCGTTTTTATTGGGTATTTTATTGATCATGCTTTTTAACTTCTGATCAATAAAATAACTGCAGGTTGAAAGAAAAAATTAGACTATTTTATATTGTAAACTGCAAAGCAATTTCTTTAAAATTTAAACATTACGTATATATAGTTCACAATAGAGACCATTTAATTTTCGTTCATATTCCTATACGCAAGTGACTCATTCACGCCTTCAAACATGACATAAATAAATTCTCAAATTCCAATTCAAAGACAATATTATTTCTGTAAATATCGGTAAGTGTTGGCTTCAATGCGGCTTTCAATCTTCCTTTTCCACAACTTGTCTGATGCTTGAGATAATCGATTCACTTCAAATTATGTAGGCGTCCCCACATAAATGAAGTACGATATCGTCGGTATCCATGATCGTCCGGCAAACTCAAAAAAGGACACTCTACAACAGGGGTCACCAAAAGGCAGCCATTGGCTGCATTGGCTGCCAGTGGCAGTCAAAAGACTAGGTCAATATAAACTTCTTATTGAATAATATTTATATATTTCACACAATTGATATAATGTATAATGATAAAATGTTTAGATGATATTGTTCAAATTTCTTTAATAAA
>NC_046664.1:44055471-44064530 GCF_010883055.1 Belonocnema kinseyi
TATAAAAATATGGCATATTTCATTATTTCTTGAATGAAATAATAAGAATAAGAAAAATTTAAATGGATAATTGTCAAATTCTACAACTCAAATTCTAGTTTATTTGAACTACAAAAATTCAACTCAAATAGAAGGTAAGCGTATTAAGATTAAAATAAAATTTTGTAATTAAAATATGAAGTATAGATTTCAGTGAAAAGTATTTTTTATTCTAAAGCAGATTTCTTTCTCTATACATATTTATTGTAAACGATTTTGGTCCTATTGCACGAGAACAATTTCAGTTCATTTTTGTTCTCATTTAATTTAATCAGTGAGTATAATTTTATGTAATACCATTGAAAAAGAATAATAATTATTGTTATTATTGAATATAATTATTATTAGGAGTAATTATTAAAATGAAATGAATGTTTCAATTAAAAGTGCTATCAAATATAATAACTAATCATACATTGAAATGAATATTAAAATATCTACCTCCTCTTTAATTAAATTTTAATTTATATTCAATTTCAATTGACTTTCAGTAACTTGCATCTTTCATTTTAATATAAGATTTTATGCAAGCAAGAACTAGAAATAAAGACAGAAATGAACATTTAAACACAGATAACAGAATGTTTTTAGTGGTATTAATTGCAATTTTCAATTTTAAAACTTCGAAGGAGAAGAAATTTTGAAAGTAGGTAACTTAAATTAAAGGATTTTTTATTGCAGATTATCAAAACCAAAAACTCTTCAATTTTAAAATAATGACAATTCAACGATATGTAGTGTGCAAGAGTTACAATCGACAACTACTTGATCTTGAAGATATTTAAACTGAAATCCTTATATTTTAATGATTTTAAACATGAGTCAAAGTTATCAATTCTGAGAATTCCAAACTTAAGAAATTTCAAATAAAAATTGTGAAAATTATACAATTTTTAATTGTAAAACTAAAAACCTACCTAATTTGTCATTCTAAATTCTCAAAATAAAAAAACCCTTTAATTTAAAATACTGACAATTTAAATTTCGAAAAAGTACAAATGAAATCTCTTGAAATTTGAAGATTCATAAATTAAACTTGTTGACTGTTGATGGTTTCGGAAATCAAAAGTCAAGTTTTTAATTCTTACTGTTCTAAAAAGGAGAAAATTTGATATTAAATCATCAAAATTTAAGAATTTTTAATGGAGAGTTTAAAAAATTAAGAATTCATAAATTTGAATAGATTTATGACTCAATGGTCTACTCTTTAAATATAAATCAGTGAAATTTCACAGATTGTGAGTGAAATTTCACTGAAACAAATAGCCTCTCTACTGGAATTGTTTAAATTCTTATATCGCCTATATTTAAACATTTTTGTATGAAAGCTTTGAAGTTTGAAAGCCTCTATTAAACAGTTGAACTAACGTCATAGTAGCTTCAATCCGCTCTTCATTCACAAGTATTGAAAATTTTTAATAAAACCAACACAAAATCTTTCCAGCAACTTAGATAAATTGTTTTTTAATCTTTACTTAAAGTTTGTACAAGATAAAGGAGAACGATAAGAACGAAGAAAAAATTTTTCAAATTTTTCCTCCTTTTTAAAACTTTTATGACAGCTTCAATTTGCAGGTAAATTCTCAATTAAAAATAAAATTGAAATTGGAAATTAAATGTATTGAAAATTCGAGTAAAAAGGTTCAGACCCCCCGGCGTGAACGACGACGAGACGTAATTTACCGTGACCGTAACCCTTCGCTCGATTCCTGGAAAACGAAGAAAAAAATGACAGAAAAAATTGGTGGCAGCCATGCACTTATCGTGGCAGCCAACATCTGTTTGAAGTGGCGAGCCCTGCTCTACAAGCTCAGAGACAATTTTCTTCTTTTCACCATTCGATATATTTCAGGGTTTAAACTCAAAAGACATTCCACCAGACTTATGGAATCTCAAGTCAAAAAATATTTCAGAGACAGATCGCAGAAAAGCTCGCTGGTCTGCTCACCTCGACCTCTCAGGCCAAAACTTCTGCAAAAAGTGCTCTTGAACTCTGTTCATTTTACGTTTTGTGCTTTCTTCCCATGGCGATATTTACGTCATTCTGTCATGTACAATTAAATATTTGTCCCCACGAAAATTATGACCATTACAACAACAAAATAAAATTTTATTTAAAAATATTCACCCGATCAGTTTATCACTTTTTTGGCACCTTCTTAGTTAATCGTGGGTTGGTTCAGACCCAAGACATGTTAACACGCTCAATTATCAGTGAAAGAATCTAATAAAATTCCTGTACACTCTAAATACTTCCTCTTTAAGGGAATATAATAAGTATTGCACAAAAATTTAAACAAATATTTTATTTTCAATGATAAAAACACCTATCTCCCAAAAATACAGACATTTAAAACCAAATTTATAACTTAAAAAAATTAAGATATTTGAATTTTTCAAGTAGCATAGTAAAGTTCAAGAATTTTGTTTTTATGAAAAAAATCAAGAAGTCGATGGGTACAAACGAAATTCTAAAGTAGTTGGTGTCAATTAGCGCCTTTTTTCAGAAGATTAAATTTTAAGTTTCAAGAAATAACTGGATATATTTCGTTTTATACAAAGTTTATTTTCGTAGAAAATTATACAGATTCACAATGAAAAAAGAACAATAAATTCACGTCTTCAATTCTATCATCTTATAATTACAAACAGTCTCTGTAACATGTGTAATGTGACTTCAGTGGATGTACGCTGCGCCATGCTATAAGATATGAAAAATCAATATATGACTCGAAAAAATAAAAATCTTTCGAAAATATTCATAAACTTCATGAAAATTTAAGAACTTACCTTGACGCTCAAAACGAGTTTGCACTGACGTTAAAGTTTTCATGGGTCATTTCAGACCCAACGCGCGTTTGATCTGCTCACTGCGAAGGCCAAGATGCTGCTGGAGAAACGCGATTCAGCACAGAGGGTCCTCTAGTCCTGAAGTTTTTTTTAGGGTGGGGATATATATTTACGGAGCCTTGGGTCTAAAATGACTCACGATTAACAAATCTGGTTAATCTTCACGGACAAATGGAGTGTCAAATTTTCACTTCAATAAATTAATTTTAAAAAAGAGGAAATTGATTTTGTGACTGATAATGAACAAAATAAAAATGTATTCCTTTTTGTTGAAAATTTGCCTTTTTGGGTTGAAAACTCAAAAATAATGTAGACATTTTTCTTTTTTCTCTGCCGGTTCTAGCGCTTCGCGCTCGATAATTTGGTATATTCAATTTGCACTTGGCGCTCGTTCATGTATTTAACTCACGCTTCGTCTTAGTCTTTGCGTATCCCCCACATTTATACACAGACTTTTTAAAACTAAATGTTAAAACATCTACAACTGTAATTTGGTGGTTGTGAATTCTCTTTTGTTAATGCTCCTTCGTTAAGGATTTAATTATTTCGTTCAAAATTCGTCTTTTTTTCGAGTTCGACAAATTTTTATGTAAATTAGAATTTTTTCTCGTAGAAATATTAACTATTATAATTTTATTAAAAAATTTAATTATTTTGTTGAAAATGCCTCTTTTCATTGGTCAAAAATCAATCTTTTTGGTTAAAAATTTCGCTAATTGGTTCAAGTTTGAATTACCTATTTAAAATTAATTTTTTTTTGGTTAAAGATTCATTATTTTCGTTGGAAATTTATCTCTGTAGTTGCAAAATTAAAAAATTGCTTGAAATGCACTTTTTGTTCCGATAAAACTGTTATAGTTTTAAAAGAATAATATATTATGGCTAAAATATAAATTATTATTTTCTTCCTCGAGGTTTTATCTTTTTGGTTGAAAATTTATCTATTTATTTCAAAGTTACACTTTTTTGTTAAAAAGTAATGTTTTTGGATGAAAATGTAACTATTAGGTTGAAAATTCGTTAATTTCTTAAACTGAAAATTAAACTTTTTCATTTGTAGTGTAAACGGTTTTGTTGAAAATTTGTTTTTGTTTTAATAAAAGAGTTGCATTTACAACCGAATAGTATAAATTTTAACCAAATAGTTAAATTTTCAACCTACAAATATAAATTTTAAACCTAATGGTCAAATTTTCAACAAAACAAAATTAATCTTCAACCAAAAAAGTTGCTTTAAAACAAATAAATACTTAATTAAACAAAATATTTAAATTTCTAAACATAGTTGAACTTTCGAACACACATATCAATTTTCAACAAATCAGTTGGATTTTTAACCTGCAAATATGAATTTTCGATAGAAAATGTAATATTTGATATTTCGAAGAATGAAAATGCTACTAAAAGAGTTGCATTGTAAAAATAAACAAACGGATCTTCAATCATAAAGATAGGTTTTCCATAAAAAAGTCGAATTTAAACCAACAGTATCAAATTTAAATTTTCACACAAAAAAGTAATAAATTTCTGAAAAAAAGAATTTTCAAAAAAAAGAATCATATTTTCAAACAAAGAGATGAATTTTGTTACTAAAACGATGAATTTTTCAACGAGAATGCCGAATTTTCGACAAACAAAGAATTGCCATTTAAGAAATAAAAAAAAATATTCCAGTTCTTTAACTTTTAAGCCACATTTTCCACTTTTTCCCATTTCATTTTTCCACTCATTTTTCCATATTTTTCCGTGTATCCACCACCATAAACCACATTTTTCCAAACACTTTCGCCCTACATGAAAAGTTTTCAAGTATTTCTTTTTTGACCGTCTTATTTTTAATAAATAATTTCATTAATTTTAATGTCGTTTCAAATATAATAATTATTAGTTTAGTTTTAATATACTCGTAATTTATGTTAATAAACAAAATGTTAATTTTTTGATAAATTTAACTAAGCCCGAGATTCTACAACTGGCAGAAACGTGTATTTTATTGGTGTTTAAAAATGGTAAAAAAATATTTTCATATGTGCATTATTTTTGAAATGTAATCTTTAAAGATTGAAGTGACAAGTTATAATAACCTTGTAGAAGATATCCTGCAATTAATTAATCTGCGTTCAATAATGTAATTTTTTATCCAGCATTGTAAGAATTTATCTTCTCTGAAAATCAAAACTTTTACTGTACTCATATATCGCATTATTCTTTAGAAAGTAGTGTAATGATTTTGTATAAATTGGAATAATGAAACAGTTATTACTACAATTTTGATTACATTGAACGCAAGAACTTATGTTGGGGCGACTTGCTCAATATTTCCAGGGGAGAGTTTACCAAGTGGCAACAAGCTTATTGTGTTTTCCTACCTAGAAAGTCATCAATTATTATAATGCGCTTGTGTGCTGAAGTTATAAGCCGTTAAGTAATTAGTGTAAATATGCAATGAATGTAGAAGTCATAATATTTGTAAATATAATAGTAATAGAAATAGTAGTTATAATAATAGTAACTATGATACTCTATTAAAACATGTCTTAGTTCTTATTGGCGTATTTACAATATTTGGTCATAATTATAAATTTAAAAGAGTTAATGAATACCATTTTACGCAATTATAGATGCGAGAAAAATTGTAAATTATTAACAAAAAGTTTATACTTTACTTTGAAATTTTGTTACATACTTTTTTGCATAGTTGTTCAAATAACACATAAAAATGCTTTTAACGTCAAAAGAAAGAAAGATAATAATTACTGAGGGAGAAGTTGGTAAATTACTTGACACATATGTTTAAAAGTTTATTAAATTGATTTATAAATATTGTGGTTTAAACATGCAAAATGCCTTATGTAAAGTATATGATTATCTTCAACGTGATTTTAACAAATGTTAATAAATATGATACATCAGTATCAGGTGTAAATTAATTGCTTAACAAAAAAATCTAATTTGGAATAAAATAGTTCAATTTAATTTTCTAACAAAAAAGGCGAAATTTGTTTGAATCCTATTATAAAGGATTAATTATACAGTTACATGTACAGAACTCATTATCTGGTGCCTTCCAATTATTTTATACTAGTATATTATAACATTTAATAAATATAAATAACATAGAAAAGATAGGCATTTGGTTTATTCTTTTTCATCAAAAAAGTAAATAAGCGCCCGCGAGACTACTAATGCTAATCGAATACTGATACATATCGGAAATTTGACTATTTTGCAATGAAATAAATTTATATTGAAATCCACCACAATTTTCAAGTCCCTTTCCATATTAATCAGCGAAGAAGTAATTAATTCTTTCATAAAAAATTAAGCCATGCCTCTTAAATTATTATTCTTTGCAGTCATTCAACTGTAAAATTAAAGTCACGCGTAAAAAGGGCATGACTAACATTTAAATAAGTTGCCACAATATGGCTCAATACTATTTAATTCTACACACTATAGTTGACTTATTAAAATGTTAGGCCTATTTTAGTTGCACGGCTTTTAATTAAAAATTAAAACCATAATGCTTCTCTTGCATATTTTTATATTATTTATTGGCTATGCAATAATAGATTTAATGCTTTCACGATGATTAATTTGGATAAAAAGAGATATTTTGGGTTCCAATCGTGTAAGAAACTATTTATTTTTTCGAAGCTTTTTACACGATTGGAACCCGAAATTGTTGCAATTAAGTGGATTATACCACCTAGGGCCAGAAAAATAAAAACGAGATAAATATTTGATATTTTAGGCATGTGGGAACGATTAAACTTGGGTTTTCATTTATTTCAAATTCTAAGACACAAATAAAAGTCCAGAAATTTCGACTTCAGTTAAAAATTGAACATACTTAATTGTTTGAAAAAGAGGAAAAAAATTGATTTTGTATGTAACATCAGTTAAAAGTTACATTGTATTCATGAAGATAATATTTTCGAAGCCAATTGGGAAAATTGGATAATTTTGGACCTTAACGCTATTTATGATGTGAGTGAATTTAATCAATTGTTTAATTAATTTCCATTGATTTAAAATGTAATAAAATAATTCATCCTTGAATTGACATGAATAATATCAAATAACTAATAAAACCAGCTAGTAACAAACGAATAAAAGTGAAAGAAGATATTTTCTGAATAAAATTCAACTTCCATAAATTAAATGCAGGATCCTCTGGTCTCAGCTATAATAAAACGTGCTTGCAGCTTTAAAAATTTCAAACAAACTTTTTGTCAGACTATTTATGATCGATTGAACGTGAGTGAGAAGATCATAAAACTTTAATGAAATTCCGCTCTATGATATATCTTCACTCTGCATTTTTTTAACACAAAATAAAAAAAATGACATGCAGAGTATTTAAAAAAAAAAAAAATTGCTGCAATTTTGATTAATTCCTTGTGATTGTAAAATTGTCAAAATTTTCAGTGATTTTTTATTCAATGCAATTAAGCTACTAATTACACGAGACACCTAAACAACCAAATAATTAAAAGCTTTTAAAATGAAAAGAAGTAACATAAAAACAATATGACACATGCAATAAAGGAACTATCTTCGGAAATTAAAGCGTTTAAAAGGATATGCGATTAAATAGAAAAATGCTCACCCAAAACTTAATTAAAAACTTTTTTAAATTACTGGCACGTACTTATAATTATTTAACATCTTATTATGCATTTTACTTCATTTTTCGAGAAGGTTAGCGTAAACTTCCCCTTTAAAGAAGAATTGCGATCGTAATTGTAGGTAACAAGATTTGTTTTACAATCGATTGATGGGATATTTCAGTATGTATTTTTCGTAGAATGAAACGAAGGGTGAATATTTTCTATCTGTTCCCGTTTTATGAAAAATAGGTTTTAAAAGTAAAAAATACTCTATTATTTGACTGTTTTCTAAACCTAGTATCAACAAAACCGGAAATGTTAAAGAATTATAATAGGGCTTAAACTGAAGCCTGGCGCATGTTACTGTATGAGCCTATGTTTTTGAAAATTGATCTTATACTTTTTTACGTTTCTGCATAACATAACAATCGAATAAACATGACTTTTGTAGCTTAGTGGTAACATTTTGGAAAGTTAAGAAAATTGTTGTAACACTTGGTTATAATATTTGGTTTATTATAAATTGACGAGACATTCCACTATTTTTTTTCCTATAAAACGAACCTAAATGCAAAAATGTTTTATCTTCTCGCGTTTATCAGAAAAACATGTTTAAAAAGATTTTTGTGATAGTGAACATGAAGTTTTAAATATCTGAGATAATTTTGGTACAACGAAAAAAAAGGTTAGTTTCAGAATCAGAGCTTCATAATACATAAAAAGTACAATGAAAATCGAAAAAACTTAACTTTACTTAAGGTTTTAGATATTTCTACTTTCTATTTCATTTGTCGTCAAATCTAGAAAAGCAAAGCATCATATGACTTAAAACTTTCAAATGATCTTGTATGCAGTAGCAATTAAAAAATTGTGCAGAACTTTGTTTTAATTAATAATTTTGTTAAATAACCTAAAAGATTTTTAATTCATTGAAATATTTGAAAATGACTTGCAATATTGGAAATCTCTGCATATCTAGTTTGAAATGTTCTGAAATACTTCAATTATTGTGAATAAATTATTTGAAGTTTGATTGAAATATTATAAAATCGTTTAAAATTCCGTCAAGCTATACATTATGTCTGACAATATTTCTGAACGGGCCTTGAGATTTTTGAAATATTTAAAAATTTTATTGGAATTCTTTAAAATATTATATAATATTTCCAGCACTTTGAACTGTTGTAAGCTCCCTTGAAAATTGTTTAAACTGTTTAAAATTCCTTAGAGTCTTTCTAGTTCTAGTTTTAAATGCTCCAAAATTTCTCAATTCTTGCGAAGTTACACGAAATATAATGATCAATGAATTCTTGACATTCCTTGAATCTCTTGAAATTTCTTTGGTATGTTTTGAAATATCCGCAATTAATTCAATTCCTTTTAAATCTTTTGATATCTGTATAAAGTTTTTAAAAGTTAAAAAAATTTATTATATTAATTCATTATACCGCAAAATCTTTATACGAGGGTGGATTGATAAGTTTCCGGCCTGACCAAGAGATGGCGCCACTAGGCCTACCTTGAGGTGGCGTTCTATAGTACCATCCTTAGATAGCT
>NC_046664.1:44064630-44076751 GCF_010883055.1 Belonocnema kinseyi
GAGGAGCTTGACGAATCATTCTATAGAGATGGCATTACTAGACTAGAACATCGCTATGAGAAATGTATCAGCCTTGGAGGAGATTATGTTGAGAAATAAAAAGAAAAAATTCATAAAAACGTTGTTTTTCTTGGTGAGGCCGGAAACTTATCAATCCACCCTCGTAATCGTTTGAAAATTATCTTACAAGATCCTCAGAATATGTTTAAATCCCCTTTCAATAAAGTTCTATCTTTTAAATCCTTTAGAATTTCTTGAAATCTTTTGAAATTTCTTGGAATGTTTTAAAATATCTTAAGTCTTTCAAATCTTCTAACTTTGTTAAAATCATTAAATATGCTTTAAAATATTAAAAATACTTTCCACTTTTGAAAATAATAATTTATAACATTATTTGAAATCTCTTGAAATATTTAAAGTTCTGTGCAATCCTTTAAGATACGGGAAATTCACTTAAATAACTTATGTAAGGCTTTCGAAATCCCTTAAAAATTACAGAAATACTTAAAAACCTCATAAAACCCCTTGAAAATCTCTTGAAATCCTTTTTTAATAATTTCTCTCAAGTCATATGGCAATTTCTTAAATTGCTTAAAATCTTTAAATTCCTTAGAAATTCTTACAAATTTGTCGGCTTTTTTTCGGAATTTTTTTTATCCCTAGAAAATTTGTAAGCATCTTGAAAATTCTTTGAATTCATTGTACATCCTAAAATCTTGAAAATTCTTTGGATTAATTGTACATCCTAAAATCCTGGACATTTTTTAAAATTTCTTTATTATTGCGAATTAATTCCTAGAGATTCAAATTATTCAAATTTTTTTAAAAGCCTAAAAAATAACAGAAATTCTGTAAAATTTTAGAAAATCTGGTTAACTTAATTTAAATTCCTCAAAAATCTTATAAAATATTTTGAAATCCTCCGAAATACTGAATTTTCGGGACAACTAATCAACCCCTTTTTCAACTGAGTTAAGTTTTTAGCAGGATGCGACGCAGCCTCCTTACAATTTCTTGACATTTTTACATCTCTTCTTTGGTATACTTTAAAAAACTCTCAAATATTTCCAATTTTTTGAAATCATCTGAAACATCTTTAAATTTTTCAAAGCTTTTAAAAATTGCTTATAATATTTTAACATGCCCCAAACTCTTTAGATTTTTTTTTAAATTTCTCTAAATCTTATGAATATTCGTAGAATTTTTGAAAATATCATAAAATCTTTCAAATCTTCGACATTTGTAAAAATTTTAAAAAATATCTTGTAACATCTCTTCAACGAAGCAGCTAGAAATGTGTGTGTGTTTTTGTGCGTGCGTGTCATTAATGACGAGGTCCTTTCTAATTTGATACGGAACCACTATGACAAGCGATTGCGAGCGATATATAAATTTGCCAAAGGCTAGATAAAGAGAATGAGAGAGAGAGAGAGAGAGAGAGGGGGAGATCATTGGGAAGTTATCGCAGAGCACAGTAAGCAGAGCTGTGCCGGCCGTGAAAGCAAGCACTACTGTATTTCCTTTTTATTTTGATCTTTTAAAAAATGTTCGCACCTTTTGAATTTGCAGTTTTTAAATTGTTCGTTAGAATACCATCCAAGCCCTCATTCTTGACATTACATTACTATCCACCCCCCCCCCCAACCCTCTAAAAAATCTTTTACGTTTTGTTTTATGTCTTTTGACTTGAATAAAAGTTCAATAGTTTCTGAGATTTATGAATTTAAGACATTATTTTTTTTGTTCTTTACTCTTTGCTCTTTTTTCACTCTTTTTAATCATCAGAGCCAGAACAACAGCAGGGCTCAAATGAAACCTGGTGCTTCAGTCTTGTTTAAAGCTCACGAAACTCTGTTCTTCATATATCAAAGCGAGGACTAGACCTATATTTTGTTCTTTTCGAATAAATGACCAAAGTATTATGAAAGTAAATATTGTTTATTTCTTGTAGAATAGCAACCTTATAAATTCTTCAAATGTAAAGCCTTGTGAAATTTAAATAATTTAAAATAATTATAAACTGAAAGCTTTCAAATCTCATACATCGAATTTTTAATTTTAAATCGATAGGCGTCAATATCAAACGATTTCTAAGTCCGTTATACTGAAGAAAAATGTTTAAGCTTAAGGCCATGTGACGAGTGGGTAACGTGACCACATTCCTACCTTACCACCACCTTTCTTATTTCCCAACTTATTTTCATACGAAGCTCCATATCTAGTTGAAAATTTAGGATAATAAATAAGAAGCATTAGGAAAGGTTGTTTTGATCCTAAACTTTAATAATGATAAAAAAAGCAACAAAAAAATTATTCACAACAAAAAACTATTTTCATAATTATACAAATTTAGGATTAGACCCACCATTCTTAGTGTTTCTTGTTTAGTATCCCAAATTTTTAACTCGATGTGGTATGTTGTGTGAATATGAGTTGGGAAATGAAAAAAGTGGCGGTAAGGTAGGAATCTGGTCACGTGACCCACTCATCACCTGGTCTTAAGTCCTTAAACTTTAACTCTAATTAACTCTAATTTTTTAAAATATTGGATAATTTATAATTTGAGCATCTTGAGTTAAAACATGTTTAAAATAATTTTTTTTAACGTTTGCGATTTTGATGACAAGACTGTAATTGTTTAATTAATCATTTAAATTGATCGATTGCATTAAATTGATTTTAAATGCAATAAACATAATCTTTTTAATAATAATGACTATAAGCATAAGAGAGATACCAATAATTTAACCCGAAAAATATATTAAACAAGCGCCAAAAATTTGAAAAAACCACTTTATCTTGTTTTTCACTCATAAGCATCTTAGTTCGACAAGGATTTTCAATATTAAATTTTTAAAGTATGGCTCGAAAGTTATTATTTCTTTATAGATTTTTATTTTATAATACTGAAAGGCAAGAGAATTTTATACTGAAAAGTTTTTTCCTAACTTTTTTCCTGCAATGTGCGATGATAATTTTATGAGTCTTTAAAGATTTTTGTAGTTCTTTTAATCAATATCAATATAATTCTTCGACAAATAAGTGTGGGTATTATATCTGTGTATGAATCTCTGGTAGAACTTATCGGATTTACCTTTTGAGGACAACATTTATAATAATCAGGGTATACTTCGTACTAAGAAGTTTATTGGTTTAGCCATACTAAATTTTAGGCTCAAGAATTTCAAAACCCAAATTTCTCACTAAAATGAATGTAATAGGAGAGAAAGTATAGTTTTTGAAGAAAACCTAATTTGCTTAAAACATGGACTTGGTACCGTTTAGCTTTTCCTGCGTTAATTACAAATTAAAACTTATAAATTCAAATGACAGAAATAAACAATATAAATTTTTAAATGTAGAGGAGAGTACTCGAATATGAGATATTCTCGTAATATGAGAAAGCGGGGTATCAGCTAAACTAAGAAACCCACTCTGTTGGTTCTATCACTAACTTGTAGCCCTCGAAGAAAGAGTAATTTCGTGGTATAGTCCATTTTTCATTGGGCTTCTAAATATTGTAGGCGAACTTTTTGTGAAATCCATGGTGGTCGAGTTCTTGGAAAGGAATTCTTTAAACCCTATTCATTATTCATTAAATATGTATTTAGCAGTAAAGTTTGTCTGGAGTGGTGGGGATTGAATAACTAATTAGGAAAATATCGATAGTTTGAAGTTTTTCATTGTACAGGTCAGGGATAGTAAGTGCATAGTTGCACGGTGTGGTTCTCATAATATGAGATACCTGTGGTTTTTATAACACTGTGACTGCGCGGGGGAAATTGTTTACAAACGTGTTTGTGACTACTGCAAAAATTGAATATATCTAAATAGCATTAAATTTATACTGCGGAAACACAGAATGAAGTTTTTCATTAAAAATAATACTTTATATTGCATTTTATTAGCTATTTCCTGGGGTATCTCATATTATGAGAATAGTTCTGGAAAAAGCTCTTTTTTACATTTTTTGTATTTTTAGCATAAAAAAATTTTAATAAAATTTTTTATTTGAGCTTCTTATGACCAACTAAATTTCCTTTAAAATGACTTACATTACTTTTATATTCAGTGCATAGAATTCCGACAATCACGCCAAACAGAGTTGGTATCTCATTGGGCACACTCCTCTATAATAAGAGAAGCAAGTGAAAGATTAAACAATATATAAAAATCATAATAAATATTGGGCGATCTAATTTAAAAATGCAGCTTAATTCGATTATTTGAATTCATAACTTTCCGATTTAAAAATGCATAGCGCAAGTATAATCGGTGTGAATATGGGCCGTATTTATTAATTTAAAATGGCTCAAAAGTACTCACTTTACGTTTAAAAACTAAAAACTTCATTATTTACATTGATTGATTCTTGAATGCTTTATTTTTCTATTTTATATTTTCTATCATTACGACGGATTGCAATTTTTAAGTATTTAAACTTAAAATTAACTTTCGAATGTAAGTGTAAATGTTTTAAAACAAAAATTTATAATAATTTGAATATTTTTAAAATTTTAACTGTATATTTTAAAAATTGATTACTCTTCAATTTAAGAAGAATTGCAATTCAAATTTCTACAATTCTGAAGAGATACAATTGAGAAGTCATGTCAATTACATTTCAAAGATTTAAATTCCACTTTAAGCAACTGAAATGATTTAAGTAATTTTTTTATTTATAACATTTATCAACAAAATAACTTCTTGTTAGTTGGATATCGTTATTAATGATGACAAATATAAACTTTTAATAATAATTTACCAAGATTTGAGCAAAAAACGTTAGTCCTAAAAAAATTATTTGAATAATCAGTTTTTAAGATTTAAACTATATAAAAAACTATTTTTTCGATTTTTTCCGGTTAACCGTATATTTCCAGATCACGGCAGACTTGTGATTCTTATTTCTTTATTTGATTTCTCGTTTCAAATAAAATAAAGTCTCAAAAATTTTTGATTATGGTTTTTATTCAATAAATAAATACAAAATTAATTAAAACTACACACTATCAGAAATGTTAGCCATTTTAATATAAAATGCTATACTCGCTTTTAGATGAATCTGTGTTAATTTACATATATGGTATACGAAATTCAATTCTGAATACAATAGTTTGGTTAATTTAATATACAATTTTATTAACATGATGAGTATATGAACTATTTTGAACAATGTACGCATTTAAATGAAAAAATGAAAAATTGATTCTAATTACCAAATTAAAGTCACTATGAGCCGCCGCCAAAAACTAATTCTTGATTTTGAGAGCCTGAAAATTTTGTGCAAAATTCTCGACTGTATTCTGGGTCTCTAATAACATAGCTATAGTCTGAAGATGGATACCATGACGTTGTCTTTGATTTTTGATTATTTGGCATATTTTTGCTTCCAACATCTTTAAAGTAACCATTACCCTTATCATCGAGTACTGCATTGTTTACGCCAGAATCAGAAAAATAGTTGTATTCGGAATAGATCTTAGATTGAAAGCCAATCGTAAAGCCTAAGTGATAGTTATTAATGTAATTATTGTAAACGTGGTACTTTCCAAATCGCATCAAACCTGGAGCACGTACATGAATATTATCAAAAAAATTGAACATGATAGACATTCGAGGATAGTTATCGTACTGTTCAATAAGGGAAGGATCATCGTCTGGATAACCAAGTATCAAACCATACATATGGTTCATGAATTTAGAATTGCTAAGTGTGACGTAGTCAACATTTCCGCTGACTTTAAGCAGTTTTCCTAAATCATTTTCGTTCACTATATCTCCATCAAAGGTACAATGGTCTATCCAGTATCGCTGACCATAAACTAAAATTAACTGAGTTTCACCATTCTCGATATTTTCAATATCGTGTTTGAAATACAGATTTTGGAAGATGATATTTTCTGATCTCGGGGATGAATAGAAATATACGTTGTTAATAATATTAGCATTCCAAGAACCGATCAGAGATTTGTTAGCTCCCAGGATCAGTACAGTTTTTTGCGGCGCGAAAATATTTTCACTTATTACTAAAGTACGAGGTTTTGTGTCAGTAATGTAGTGATGTAGTTCATTTAGATTGGTAATATAAACTATGGGTCCATAGAAACCTCCTGTGGTATCTCCGTTTTTTGCAAATCCCAACATGCCGTTTAAACCGGAATCCGGATAGATATTTCCTGCTGCGAAGGTACGAAAGAAGGTCTGAAAGAAGAAAAAAGATTGTATTTAAAATTTTAAACTCTACAAGCCAAACCTAGAAAGTGTACATAATCATATTTACTTAATATCTAAAAACATTAAATTTGAATTGGGCATAGATTAATGATATAGTGTGAAGCTAACAATATAATAGTTTTTACTGGTGTGCTGAATGGAATTTTTATTTTTTGAATTCTTCAAACGCTAATACCTAAATTTCTTCGTTTTCGTGAAACATTACTGCCTTAAATTTTGTTTGAATTAAAAAGAATGTGTAGAAGTTCCGCTAGGCCGTTTTTGGCCTAGAAATGTTTTTTCTTAGTTTCCAATCTCTTAGAATTCAAATTAAAAGCTAAAAAAATGATCATTTATCAAATATATAAAAAAGTGATTTTAATTTTCATATGTTTTCAACAATTACAAATTGAATGAAAGCGTTCAGAAAAACTTATCGGCTCTTATAAAATCGAAAAACGGCCCAAAATGGTCTAAAGGAACCTCTAAACAAGTTTTTAAAAATAAAGTAAAATTCATATCAGTATTCTTCACAATAAACAAAGATATTTAAGGGATAGAATTTTCAAAATCAAAAAATATTAATTTTTATCGAGCACCCTACTTTGATGGAGAAAAATTTTGAACAAGATAATTTATTAAATGATAATTTTAAAACTCCTCGCAAAACTAAAATGAATGTATTCAAATACTACTTAATTAAATCCTGTATTGCGTAATTTTATACAATATTGCAATTTACATTTTTGTAATTTAAATAAACTCTACACAATAAACCTTTACACATGACAATTTTTTAAATTATTCATTTAAAATTACATACAGAACTAAACTAAGTTTTGTGTTTTAGGCCGTTGAATTTATTGCTATAGCTGCTTTAGAAAAAGCGTAGTTACTAAAAAAACATCAGAATGACCGTGTAGAGTAATATCGTAATTTATATATTGTAGTAGAATTTCACGACGTAGGATTTTATTTTTAGATGTTAAGGAATTTGTTTTGTTTACGTGCAGATTTGTCTTTGTAATCTTTAAAATCAATATGCTCAATTCGTTAAATAAATATAATTTGTGTAGAACTAGCTTGATTCAAGTTTCACAAATTCTAATTAAAATTTAAAAGGCATAATAATTTTCTTAATTTAACTTTTTCTTTTTTGCATTCACAATATAATATATAAATGTGTTGGATACAATTATAAAATTACTTTTATGAATTTAATGTTGAGTTTATATTGCAAGCAAATAAAGAAATTTTTATAAAGACTCAGATTATATGTTTCCGTTTTCAGTTTGTATTTTTCCGATTTTCGAAAAAGAAATTTTAGCAAAGTGATGCGTCATTAAATGTTGTACCATATTTTTCACAAACCGCTATTTTATCCTTAAAATTACCTTAATGAATTTTGCAAGCTTGAGAAAGTTTTTACATCTGAAAATGTTCAACAAAAACAAACAAACTTCCACTCGTGCAAACTTATATCGGAAGATTTTTTCCTATCTGTCGTTCAGAAGATTGGATTTTATGAATAAAAAATTCTCCTGTCCACACAATTGATTTAGCGCGTATCTCCTATTTTCCTACTTGATTTAAAATAGATTAGGTAAATAATAATGTTTGTTTAAAGGAAATAATAACATATGAGTATCTTTATTATTGTATGAGTAATTTTAATCTTACCAGAATTAAAAAGAACACGATCTTCATTTTATTTTTGTGAACACCAACTGAGCACATCAAGGCAATTGATTTCGTATTTATGTGTCAATGAGTTTATATAGGTGTACGAAATCACGGATCGATAATCATTATATGGGTGATGAGGCAAGCTGATCATACGCTATCTTAATAAGAACATGTAGTGAATGAAGAATTATTTTGATTTTGAAATTGATAATCCGTTCACTTACGTATCTTCCATCCCGATAAACTCTCTACGACACAATTAATGATAGGTGACAGGAATCTTCAAGAATGTTTCCCATATCGGTGCAGGGAATCTTATTAAAATAATTGAAGTTCGTTACTTTTAACGAAGTTTCATTTGATACATATACACATATACAACAAGATGAAATTAATATTTTGAAAAAAAATGAAAAGAACTTCGGGATATAAATTTTTTAAAATTTAACGTCTGGGAAAGAAAAAATGAGAATTAGAAACTAATATTTTTCAAATAAATATATTTTATTTTTACTTATGATGTCTATTTAATTTTCTTATTTTCAGTTAATAAGGTTTTTATTTTTGTATGTATTAAAATACATGGAATAAAGAAAAAGCCTTTAAAATTTTCAACTTCTGAAATTAGTTTTATTAAAAAATAATTAAATAGTAAAAATCTATTTCAATTATAATTTCTAATTTTTCAATTAAAAGCCAAAGTGGGATCTTTAATATTCTTAGTTAATTAGATAATAAAATTATCAGAAATAAACTTTCAACATTAACGTATTTGCAAACTGAAGTGGTTTAAAATTAAACAATTTTATATTGGGTTTAATTTTTAAATCTTTTAAAATTGTATTTTTTTATTTTATATTTTATTTTATAGTTACAAAATTACTTGAATTCTCTAAATTCCATTAATTCCTAAATGCTCTGAAATCTTTAAATTCCTTTAATATTCGGAATTCTCTGAAATCCTGGGATATTACAAATTTCTGAAATTCTTTGAATACTCTTAATCCCCTGAATTCCTTTAATATTGGAAATGTCTGTAATTCTTTGAATTCTCTCAAATTTGTCAATTTCTAAAAGTTCATGAATTTATTAAATTCCTACAATGCTCTGAAATCTGCGGAATTGTCTGAATTCAGACAATTCCAAAAATATTCTAGATTCTCTAAATTATCTTAATTTCTTAATCATTTCAAATATTCTGAATTCTCTGAATTCCTTTAATTCAAAAAAATTCTGGATTTTTAAAATTCTCTTAATTTCTCAAATAACTTAAATATTTTAAATTCCCTGGATTTTTTCAATATTCTCAATTCCTTGAATATTCTCGATTACTGAAATTCCTTAAATTACTTGTATAATTTAAATTCCTTGCATTCTTTCAATTTCCAAAAATTCGGACGATGTCTGAATCCCTTTCATTTTTTGAAACTCCTAATTTTTATGAGCTTCCTGAAATTCTTAAATATTCTAAATTCTATGGCTTGTTTGAATGTCCTGAATTTTTAACATTCCCTGAATGCTTTGAAATACTCTTTCATCTCTTGAAGTTTGAGAATTCATTAAAAAGCTTGAATTCCACGAACATTTTGAATATTTTGAATTCTTTTAATTTGTTCAATAATCTTAATTATATGAATTCCTTGAATTTGATGAAAATTCTAAATTTCGTGAATACCTTGAATTTGCAACATTTCTGAAAATCTTTTTATTCATTCAATTCTCTGAAATCGTTGATCTCCCTGACTTTCTTATAATCCTTTAATATTTTTAATTTTCTGAATTCTTTAAATTTTCTAGATTTATGAAATTGTTTAATTCTCTGATTTTCTTAATTAATTTAAATGTTTGAAAATTCTCTTTGAATTTCCTGAAATCTCCGAAATACTTAGATATTCTGTTGTTCCTAAAATAATTAAATAGTGTGAATTCCTAAATATTATTAAATTCTCTGGAATCCATAAATATTCTAAATTCAATCAAACCCGGAATTTCTGATCTTTATCGGTATTCCTCTGTGTTCTTCCAATGCTCTAAATTGTCTAAAATAGCGAAATTCCTTCAATACTTCAAAATTCTTCGAATTATTTTAAAGTTCTTGGAAGCCTCAGAATTCAGGAAATTCTACGATTTGCGTGAATTAAACAAAATTAAGAAATTCAGAGGACTAAGGAAATTCCACGTAAAATAATTCAAGAAAAAAGACATTTAGAGTTACAAATATAATAATGATACATATTTGAGATTTGACTATTTTATTATACAATAACTTTAAATTAAAATCCTCAAAAATTTATAAAATCTGAAAAAGCATTAAAAACTGAATTTGAAGAAAATAGTTTTTCATTTTCCCAAGTCCCTTCGTACGTTCTGCCGTAAAAAATGTAACATTTTTATTAGACAAATTAAACTATGCTTCTCATATTATTAATTGAAAATGGAAACTTTCCCGTGCGCCGTAGCGCACGTATAATTGCTGGTTATTTATAACCACAGCAACGAAACTTAGAAAACTAAAAAAAGAAGTAAAAAATTAAATTCTAAAGTAGTGTTGATTAATAATTTCAATCCTAGTAGACTACAGAAAGTTAAAGTGCAATGCAAATTGGAATTCTATTTAAAAAAGCTACTAAAGAAGTTAATGTAAGAAGCATCTGATGTAAATTCTCAAAGTCCCAGTGTTTATAAAATTTCGTTTTACTTTGTCGGATCAGGTCCTATTACTTTTTTCAGTTTCATTGATCGTGCGTAGTTTACTTTTTAGCGGCGTTTCTCTTATTGCAAAGAAACTAAATATTAACTCTGAATGTTACAATAAATGCTGTCCTTCTTATGAGCAGCAAAAATTAGTTAAACTTTTTCCCGTGATCTAACGCATAATACAATAATGGATTAGAACGTTGTAAAAAAAAACAAAATTAAAACTGTACACAGTTTAAAAGGTATCAGAAATTATTTTTCAGTAAACATGTATCGCGATAATTGTTGCTCCCTCATTGAGGTAGTTCTACGATTTCGAAAAATTTGTTATTCGCTTTATTAGACGTTCTCATAATGAAAAATGTCGAATAGAATATTCTAAGAAATTATCTGCAAGTCGCTAAATCCAAAAAATTGTCTAGTATTATTCACTATATAATTAATTATCAATAAAAAATTTCAATTGGCTGTCCAAAATACAAAAAGTATGATCAAAGAAATGATCATGTGATCTGGTCATAAGAATATTAAATAAAAAGGTTCGCCTTTCGGAACTTAAAACTGAAGTTAAAGATTTCGAACAATACATTTTCGGGAAGTAATAGATAGTAGCATTTTCTGATGCAGAGAATTTCAATAATAAATTACAAGTTGCGTAAGATACAATTTGTTGAAAGTGTGAAAAACTACGCTTTCCCATTTAGCAAATTGCTTATTTTTCAATAAAAGTTCTACATGCTGAGTTTAAAAATAGTTCATTTCAAATCAAAGAAACATGTATTTTTAAGTACAAAACATTTTCTTCCTTTTAAAGCTTTACAGATCAAAAGTCTTATCTTTTTGAAACGATTAAATGCTTTAAGAACAACGTAAAATTTCGTACTCCTATGCTTAAACATTTTGAAAATATTGCAATTTTCTAAAAAAATGTTGTTTTTAATCTATTGAAATTGTTTCCCACAAAAAGATACTTATAAGAATTCGGGAGAATATTTTTTTGTACACAGGGAAATATTTTTGAATTTTAAAATTGAAAACCCGAACTAAAGACAATGCCTAATTTGCCATAATTTTGGTTGTGGTACATACTTTTAAGCTTTAGAATAAGAAACCACTTGTTCTTAGTCTACGCAAATGATTCGATTAGTTTCTGCAATTTCACTCATCCTCAGTACACTCATTTCAAATTTCGATATATAAAACAAATATCCCTTAAAAAAGATACGTAAATCGTAATAGGAAACATCAGTCATGTAGTCGTCACGCGTTCAAGAAGAAGGTTAAGATGTTAACTAAGTCGTTAAAATCTGCACTGACACTCTCCTCTCTCTCTCTCCTTGCTCTCTCTCTCTATGTTGCCCTATCCGATCCTATCCAATCCTATCCGCTTACATCTTACCACACCTTCCACTCATCCTGCTCTTCTTCCCTACTTTTCCACCCATACCGCACTATCTTTTATATTCCATCACTTTCCCCCGTCGACTATATAATGTAAACAGCAGGTTTATTCCTTTTATGC
>NC_046664.1:44076851-44082170 GCF_010883055.1 Belonocnema kinseyi
GTAATCAAACATTTTCATTTAAAGGGTTTAACTCCATATGAGATAAAAAATGAATTGGACTCAGTTCATGGCACATCTGCCCCTGCCTTAGCAATGGCTTATCACTGGGTAAATGAACTTAAGCGTGGTCGTACATCAATAAGTGACGAATCACGTTCAGGAAGGCCCGTAGAAGCCAGTACTCCCGAAATCATCAATAAAATCCACGATATGGTGTTGAAGGATAGATGATTAAAAGTGCGTGAGTTAGCTGAGGCCACAAGGATATCTATAGGTGCAGTTGTTTCAATTCTACATGAAAAATTAGGCATGAAAAAGCTATCGGCAAGATGGGTGCCGCGTTTGCTCTCAGCTGAGAATAAACGCAATAGAGTGGTCGCCTCTGAGGCTCATTTCTTGACACCAGAATCCTTCAAATTTTTGCGAAAAGCCTTCGGTGTATTTCTGTCGGCTTTCTACATTTGCAAGTTCGAATTCATTTAAAGATTGAATCAAAGGGCAAAATTTTAAAAAACCTCCACCACTGTCTATTCCGAATTCTAAATTCATTTCACCAACTTCCCTCTTTTTTAACAAACTGCAATAATCCTGTTACATCATTGTAAAACACTGAAGTTTCTGCAGTACTTACAGCATCGTTATTTTTAGTGTTAATCACATTACACTCTTTTATAATAAAATGAGAATGAAGAGAATGATGCAGTGGTTTTAATTTTTTCTTTCAATCTGGTTAAAATAATTTTCTGTCATTCGTAGCGACGCGAAGGGCAGCTCTAATTCCATTCACTTTTTTCTTTGAAAGCCCATAACTTGCTCCAATTTTTAAAACATCTACAGCAGAAATACGCTTCCGTTTTATGCTTTCTTATTGCAGTTCAGTCAAATAAATTTTCAAAGGCTTTTCGTGTCTCTGAGATAAAGCGTTTACAGTATTTCTATCTCATTTACTTTCTATAATATTTGTCGCTTTTTCATTCGAAATCACTTTAATCAAATGACACAGAAGGGTGCCAAGTGTGTAAATGTTCCCAATGCTTCGGCGTACAAGAAACATGTGATTTTCCTGGGACTAATTTTGCATGACACATTTTGCAATATCATGTTTTATTTCTTTCTTTCGCATCTGGTATGTTTTTTTAATGACTGTGCCCTGATGTTCTAACTAAGTTACAAAAGTCGCATTCGCATAATTTCCCTTCTTTCTATCGGCTTTTTTATTTATTAATATAATTTAAATGCAGAATAATCTGGTAATTTTATACTCACTTTAGTTTCATGACTTTTGACCGAACGATAAACAAGAATTCTGAAGGCATTAATAATAATAACTAACGGGAGGCGATTATCTTCAGAATCATAGCTCAAAGTCTTTTAAATAAGATTTTTCTAATGATTACTAATCTTAAACAATCGTTTATTTTTCTTTAAGACAAAGAAGGCAAATTTTCAAAAGATTTTTATCACCTGTTCCAACTGTGTCTTTAGATTTTGTAGACATATTTTACGATTTTTTCACAACCACGAACTTTTTCAAAATATTTTTAAAAACTAAGCATCTGCAGATTGAGCGATGGATTATTTGCAAAGATATCTTGCCTAATGATGAGTAGAAAAAATAAGTTTTTACGGAACTTGTTCTAGATGCGTTTACATTAGGTAAGAAATTCCATCAATGTTTGCATTCACGTGTTGTTGTGTGACGTAATTCAAAGAATTTATTATAATTCTTATTTACTTTTATTCTTAAAAGTTGAAATTTTAATGTCTTAATATCCTTTTCTTAAACTGATAAGGTTTTTTATCAATAAAATGAAAAAGAAAAAACAATTACTTACATTTTTTTAAATTATATTTTTCACGATAGTGATAATTGGGGACTAGTCGATTTTCATGGTGAAAATCATTAAAAATCCCATAAAAATCATGGTTTTTATGTTTATCTTAGTAAATAATAAAAATTTAGAAAAAAAACTTCAAATAAATGTTGTAGATCTTTTAAAAAGATATATTTTATGTAAAACACATTTTTACTCTGGGACTAATAGTCTTCGAAAAAAGCGACGATAAATATGAAAAATCACAGAAATACAAGACAATATGTAGCGGTGTGGCTTGAATGGTACGAAAATAATTTCACTATCACTTGTCTAATCAGCGAGTCATTTAAGAAAAGGGACATTTAAACCATTATTTCTGTGACCTGTCGCAAGGCTGCCTTCCCGCCCCCCACGGAACGTTGGAAAAGGGGCAGGGTTGTGACTTTACATTGTTTCTGTGACGTCTCATCGGGTTCCTTCCCGCCCCCACGGGACTTTGTAAAAAGGGGCAGGGGTGTGACCTTACTTTATTTCTGTGACCTATCACGGGGGTGCCTTCCCGCCCCCGACGAGACATTGGAAAAGGAGCAGGCGTGTGACAAAAATTATTTGCCCCTCAATCATTAACATGTCAATTGAAGGAAGGGGACTTTGAAAAGGGGGCCGGATGAGCCCAAAGTTTTTTTTGGATGCGCCAATCAAGAAAATTATAGTGAAAACAGAAATAGCAAAGATCAATGCGCAAAATTTCGAAAAATATTTCAAATTCAAATTGTATATCTTATTGAGAGACACATTTTTTATTTTAAATATTTTTTTCTACGAGTGATAGTTTTCGAGAAAATTAGTAATATATCTCATAAAATGTGACAAATTTTAATGCAAAAAGAAACTGGCCTTTCTTCACCATCCGCGCTCAAATTTTTTATGAGACTGAGAATGTTTGTGGAATATTTCGCTGTTTTAGGACAGGCAAGTACCATCACAATTCTACTATTGCTGAAAACACATGGCTTGAGAGATGTCATACTTCTGCAGCCACATGTGTTCTCATAACCTATTGTTTCGCCACAAATTTTTATTTCGACCAAACAAGCCGGGAAAGCAGCATTGTTGAAAATCAATCAGTTTCCCGAAAAACAGTTGCAGACCGCTTCTCTTTCTGCAGAGAGGTCTGCATGCTTGCTCTCGACACTCATTTTGAAGACGATGGTCACATTGGCGGTGTCGATGAGGTAGTCGAAATTGACGAATGCAAAATCGGCCGTCGAAAATATGAGCGAGGACGGATAGTTGATGGGTCGTAGGTCCTCGGAATGATTCACAGAGGAAATCCCTTCCAATACTGATTGGAAATCTGTCCCGATAATAAAAGAGATGAGGCACCATTAATTGCAATAATTGAAAAGCATGTAGCGGAAGGGACAAAAATTCACACCGATTGTTGGAAGGGATATATTAACTTAGAACAACATGGATTCGTCCACAATATAGTTAATCATTCCGAGAATTTTGTAGATCCTAACACCGGAGTCCTAACACCATTTGTGCGAATTTTTGTAACGTAGACTCATTCGTAAATTAGATGCTGATCCATTTAAGCAGTTGATCGTAGACATTAAACATTATTACGCTGGCAATTGATTATCTTCCGTTTTTTAAATAAAAAAATCTAAATCTAAAAAAACCAAAAAAAAATCAAAATCTGAAAAAATAAAAAAAAATACAAAACATGAAAAATAGAAGAAAAAAAAATGCTCTTCAAAATTCTCCAACCTTCCCGTGGTGAAGAGCTTAAGTAGATACCAAACCGAAATCAATAGAGATACGATTTTAATCTTTATATCGTTAATTTTGTCGAAAAGTATCACTCACAGAAAAAAAACTTATAGACAAAAAATCTGTATTTCGATGAGTTCTATAACTTTTCTATCAGATTTTTTTTTATTCTACATGTAAACTGAGATAATCGTAAAAAAACATTATTTTTATGGTTTTTCCATGGTTTCACTATGAAAATCGACTAGTCACAAATTTTTACTATCATTTTTGTAATCAGCGCGTCAAAATACATAAATATACATAGTATGAACGAAATCTTCGGTTTACGCTATTCGGAACTCCACCCGTTTCTTCAATTGGCCTATAGCGCATCAAGTGTTTAGAATAATGGTTGAATATCCTTCTGAATGCCTGATTACCTGCAGCTGTTAGCCGAATGCCTAAAACCTCAAAATACCTATACTATTTACATTTTTCAAATTATAAAACCACTGAACATAATATATCATGTAAAAAGGTGAGCTTCTTAAAAGAATCTATTTTTCATCTCTCCTCGCATTTTCCTAAAAGAATTTTTTTCTAATTGAAAGATGAAATCGCTGGCACTGAGGGTGGCTTTGATTGTTTCTTGACGTCATTCACATCTAGATAGCCAAGAGGATTTAAAAGGTCCCTCGCAATAATAATCTGGACTATTCTCGGCGCGCTCGCCCGTGACCATCTCTAATTAGCGCAAGTGAGATCCTCATTTGTACAGCAATTGCCATCTCGCCTCGGAGGATCCTTTTCAGCGACAAAGGTCCATCTAAATAATAAAATGAGACATCACGACTTTTTGAAACTTGCCATTATTAAAACAGACAAATGCTGTATATTTCAGTGGGAGCCAAGTGTGGGTTTCGAGGGCTTATAGAAGGCGAGTGTAATTGTGTGTCGGATGGCCTCTGTGCCTGAATGAGGCGGGCTGCTGCGTCGGTTTCATCGTAATTACTTTATTTCCATATTCCAACGCGAAAAAGGCGCGCTTGAAAAGGCTCTCGGTGGTGCTACCTTGGCACTACTGTACCCTATTTGTGGAGATGATGCCAGAGGGAGTCGGGATGGGGCACAAAGTGAAAGGGTAGAGAAAGCAAAGCCATGCGCGGAAAAGGGATAGCGGATAAAAGAGTAAGCAGGATGAAGAAAGGGAGGAAAAAAATAATTACATATCGCAAACAAGCCCGACTTTGAGTATTTTCCTGGAAAAACGAAAATAACAGTCTAGCTCGTTCAAACGAACGAAATGCACTTGCTCGTTTGGAAAAGTATGAACGGAGTTTGTATTACAATTTGAAGAAGGGTTCTACTTCTACCTTATGAACTAAAGTTGATTGATTTGTACAACATAGTCGAAGAGTGTGGGATTGGCGGGTAATAAGGTGAAGAAAGGAAGGAGGAGTTTGATGAAAGAGGGAGGAAAGGGGAGATAGGGAGGATTTAGTGGAGAATTGGAGAGTAGGAGGATGAAAGTAGGGAAGGATTAGTGCTGATTTATATTTACAGTATGGTTGACGGATGATAAAAGAAAGTATGAGAGGAATACAGACGGGAAAATAGTAGGGGACCAGTAGGGCCGTAAGGTAGGCATGTGGAAAGTAGTAGAGGTAGAAGGGGTCGGATAGGAAAGGGATTATATGGAGAAGTAGGATAGGTGCAGTAATAGGGGATATCGTAGATCGGA
>NC_046664.1:44082270-44084290 GCF_010883055.1 Belonocnema kinseyi
TTGCTGGATGTGAATTCTGCACAAACTGAAGAGGAGCTTGCTGAACAGCTTGGTGTTACGCGGCAAGCAGTTTCTGTACGATTACATGCGATGGGAAAGGTTAAGAAGGAAGGTAGATGGGTTCCGCACAAACTGGCCGAAGGCAACAAAAATAGGCGGTATGACACCGCACTCGCTTTGCTTTCAAAATTCCGCAAAAAAGATTTTTTACACAAAATTATTACGGGCGATGAAAAGTGGATTCTTTACGATAACCCCAAGCGTAGGAAATCGTGGGTTGACCCTGGTCAACCTTCGACATCGGTGCCGAAGCCTAATATCCATGTGAAAAAAGTTTTGCTCTGCATCTGGTGGGACTCGAAAGGCATATTATATTACGAGTTATTACAGCCGGGTGAAACAATCACGGCAGAACGTTATAAACAACAATTGACCAACTTGAGCGATATTTTAGAAGAAAAGAGGCCATTTACTGGCCAAGGAAGTCGTGAAGTGCTCCTGCTTCATGATAATGCTCGACCATATGTTGCAAAAACAACTAAGGAATATATCTTTACGTTAAGCTGGGAACTTCTCCCACACGCGGCGTATAGCCCAGATATGGCACCTTCCGATTATCACCTATTCAGGTCGTTACAGCATTATTTGGATGGTAGGCATTTCAAGAAACATGAAGAGATACCTCAATGCATTGATGACTTCATCGCTTCGAAGCCGGTGAGCTTTTATCGTGAAGGGATTCGCAAGTTACCTGAAAGATGGCAAAAGGTCATTAATGCAAATGAAGACTATTTTGAAAATTAATATCTTCTTGTTTGCTTTTTAATAAATGTTTAATTTTGTAAACAAAAGCTCAGAACTTTTTTGCGCACCTAATAAATATATTGTGTTTACAACAGATTGGCCTACTGACCCTCAATCGATTCTGAGCTATCAAAAAGCGAGCACCTGTTCTTTGGTGCTATCAATTTCTACCTATTACATTTTCCTTTCCTTAATAAGGGTACTGTACGAGTACCGAAAAGTTGGTAATGCAATTTATTTTATTTTTATTTTTTATTTTCATATCGATTGTTATTTTATTTTAATTCGATAGTAATAAAAATAAAAAAGACGAAAGAAAGGAAAGAGAAGGAAGGGAATATGGTTGACTGCCTTCTCATTTTCCTTTCCTCTTTTTTATTTTTATTATTTTTGTTATTATTTTTTTATGTTTGATTCTTGTTTGTTTTTTTAACAAGAGTTTGCATCAATTGCATTATTGGACTTTAAATAGGATTTTTAATTTGGATTTTAATCTAATTTAAATTTCTTTAATGTTAAAAATTCTCTTAAATAAAAATTCCTTTATTTTTGGTTTTTAATAGATACATTTAGGTTCGAAATATTACTATTTAGTGAAAAAATTCAGAAACCAGCATTATGATTTTGATAAAAATTTATTTGTTCACCTGAATATTCAACTATTTTGTTGAATACTAAACTGATTGGTTGAAAATTCTTTTTTCACTTAAAATTATTTTTCTTAAATAAAACTTTAACTATGCTATTTTTATTTAATAATTGATTTTTTTAAATTTTACTATTTAGTTGAAAATGTTAAATCAATTGTTCGGTTGAAAATTAGCGTGTTTGTTAAAAAGTCATATTTTTGTGTTGAAAATTTAACTATTTAACTAACTATATCACATAAATCTTTGACCCACGATCCACCAAGGCCCCTGACCCGTTTTAGAAAAGTGTTTTTTGTGGGTTACAAATAATAAATAAAAATAAAAATGTGATTCATTGTCATTTTTTTCACTTTAGTTAAAGAAATATGGTCAATAAGTATGTTTTATCATTGCACGTCAATACTGAAAGAAAAAGTCATTTCTTTTTACACATTTCGAGCATTTTAATCTTGTACAGCTTTTAGTAAGTACGAGGGTAGTTCAATAAGTCCTTAGAATGACCAACAGATGGCGCGCGAATCGCTTCAAATCATCTGTTTTCAGTCAGCACCACTCCCGACTAGATA
>NC_046664.1:44084390-44111455 GCF_010883055.1 Belonocnema kinseyi
CTCTTTTGTGATCGCCATCGTAAACACTACTGTTATTTGTGGTTAGGTGCATTAAACGCCAAACCGTATAGCATTTCAGGACGCCAACTGTGAAAGTTTTAAGACAGGAAACTAGCGGGAAGATGGATGAAATTTAAATTGTTTTTTCAGTTGTATGAAATCTAAAGCTCAAAACTTTTTTGCGCACCCAATATCTGTCACAATTACATCAGATATACAGGACGTAAAAGAAAAACAAAATTCATGAAACAACCTCGTTAAAAGTAATTAATCACATTAACATAACTTTTGTTTAACTTATCCAAATCGGTTTTTAAATTAATAGATACCTTTTTTTGTTTTTTAATATAAAGCATTTCCATGAATTCTCTCTTTCTCTCATTACTTTCGCTATGCAAAATTTGAACATTATCCCGGTCAAACTCATGGTCAACATCAACAAATTCCTTTGTATGCCTGGCAAGAACATTCTTATAACAGCGTCCTAAATGAACATCACTTTTCTGTTCCTCTATCCTAGTATTAAGAGGTCTGTCAGTCTGTCACACGTAATTCGTATTACAGATCGTGCACATGATTTTGTAGAAAATTCCAGCTCTTTTAAAGTTATCTAAAGGATCTTTGCAAAAATTTATCACTAAATATATTTTAACTGGTATACGGAAAATAGCATGAATTAAAAAAATTTTAAACATAAGTTTAATAGTTTTAGAAATTGGACCAAAAATTGAAGAACAAAATTATTCAACGAACTATATTCCTTTAACTTTGTCTGATTATCTACGAGCAAAATATTACTTGGTTTGTTTTTGATTTTCTGAACTTTAATTGCAATATATGTTTCTGAATTAACTTTTGTGGGTAATGATTTAGAAAAAGGATATTCCTAACAATTTTCAAATTTCTTTTATGAAATGAAAAATGGGACAAACCTATAGCTCTGCCTACTAATTTTTTGATTACTGTAATTTTGTGATGAAAAGGATGAGCAGAAAAGAAATTTAAAATTCTACCTAAATATGTACTTTTTCTATACCAATTGGTAATAATATTAGGGAGCATTCACTTATGATGTCACGCACCGAGGGGAAGGGGGGGGGTTGTTAAGCGTGACAAATCGTGACATATGGGGGGACGAGTCATTCTTCGCGTGATGCCACGGAGGCTTTTCTTGTTTTTAATCAAGAACCTGAAAAGTATTAAGTCCATTTATAGAATTTATAGAACACGTTCAGAGCAAAAGGAAACTAAAAAAAAAAGTTGCGGAAAAGAGAAGTAAAAACACACGAGAGCAAAAACGACCTAAGAATTAGCGAGAGGTAAAACGACACAAGAATGAAGGGAGAAGATTCCCTCCACTTTGCTGCTGCAAATACCAGCCTCGTGTAAAGCCGAAAATGCGCGAACATGAACCGAGCTCACCTGAGTCCACGAAGGACGATCCAATCAACTGCTCCCAGAGCTAACAGATTGAGCCTGAAATTTACCCTAACCATAGGTCTTCCACTTATATCTCGATACCCATTTGAAAAAAATAAACAAATTGGCGATTCCGATGTTTCGCGTGATTTTTAATTTCATGCATGAGTCGATTTTGAGGTTATGTTTTTCAGGTGTATATAATATGGATATTATTACTATTATATATATTATTAATGTTAATATTATAATTATAAAATTTTATATTCATATTAATGACTAGTTGGCTATCTTTTAATAGAAATAGTTCAGCTTTCAACTAAAACATTTAGTTTTCTGAAAAAAAATTTTTTGAATAAAATACATAAATTTAGAAAAAATTATTTACATTTCTAAACAAAAAGTTAAATTTTCATCCAGCAAGCTGAATTACACACTAAAAAAAGGAATTTTTTAATAAAATACATGAACTTTGCACGAAAGAAATTTATTTTCCACTGAGACTAATTTTCTATACAAAAAATTAATGTTTAATCATTGTTAAATTTTCGACGAAAAAGATTAATTTTCTTGTGGTTAAAAAATTTTTTTTTAAAACAAACAAAAAGAATTTCGTACAAAATAGTTAAAAATCCTCAAATATTTAAAAATCCTTTAAAATCTCTTGACATTTTTTAAAGCTCTTGAAAATTCTTTGCAATTTTAAAAATACCCTAAAATATTTTCAAATCCTTTAAAATATTATAATAAATTATTAAAATCGCTTAAACATTCTTTGGAATCTATTAAAATATCCTAAAATATAACAAATCTTTCCAAGTCTCATACTGTAATCAATTGGAAATTCTTTGGAACAATTTTAAACACTCTCAAATATTGCAATTCCTTCAAAATATTTTGACATACCTTGAACTTTTTAAAAAAGATTTTTAAAGTACTTTCGAATTTTTTAAATAACCCTTTTAAAATTGTTTAATTCTTTAAAATTCCTGTAAATTATAAAAATTAATTCAAAATTCCTTGACATTTTTTAAAACATCCTCAAATAATTAAAATCCTTACAAATCTTTTGAAATCTCTTCAAATTTTGTAAAGGTTTAGAATGAAATTTAAAAAAGAGAAAAGTTTTAAAACGTTAAATGCTGAAATGTTTGTAGACTACAGTTTTGAAAATGGAATCAATAAAAATTCAAAGTTTTCGAAATTTAATTTTCAAAAATTTTACTCTATTCCATAAACTCTATTATAAACTCCATATTATAAACTCTATAAACTCTATTATACATAAAAAATTAATAATCATGAATAAGTTAAAAGCGTTCATAATTTAAACGTTTTATGATTACTAACTTATGGTCACTAATTTTTTCTCAATAATCTTCTGAGTATAGAATTCAAATTTTGACGTCTTGAATTCCATCGAGTTGAAAATTATTCATATTTCATAGTTGAAAATAAAATCTTGAAATTTTTGCGTTTTTATTGATTCCATTTTCAAAACTATAATCTACAAACATTTCAATATTTAACGTTTTAAAGTGTTTTGTTTTCTAAATTTCAATCTGAAGTTTTTATAAATTTCAAGAGATTTCAAAAGATCTTTAAGGATTTTAAATATTTGAGGATGTTTTAAAAGATGGCAATGAATTTTCAATCCATTTTTATAATTTAAAGGAATTTCAAAGAAGTTTAACAATTAAAGCAGGGTTGTTTAAAAAAACTTCAAAGTACATTAGAAATCTTTAAAAGTAGTCAAGTTGTTTCAAAAGATTTTGAAGGTTTCGAAATAATTGAGTGTATTTTAAAAGGTCCCAAGGAATTTTCATTTGATTACAGTAATTTAATATGAGATTTTAATGCATTTGATATATCTTAGGATATTTTGATAGAGTCCAAGGAATTTTCCATTCATTTCAATCATTTAGTATGAGATTTTAAAGGATTTGAAATATTTTAGGCTGTTTTAAAATATTTGAAAGAATTTTCAATGAATTTCAATAATTTAAAGCAATTTCAACAAGAAAATTAATCTTCTTTGTCGAAAAATTAACTATAATTAAACATTAATTTTTTTATAGAAAATTAGACTTGTTGGCAAATAAATTTCTTTTGTGCAAAGTTCATGTATTTGATTAAAAAGGCCTTTTTTTGGTTAAAAATTCAGTCTTTTCAACGAACGAAATGCAAACACTTGAATTTTCAACAAAATAGTTCACTTATCAATAACAAAAGAAAAAGAATTCTTAACCAAAATAGATACATTTTCAAACAAGAAGAATAATTTAATTTCAAAACAGATGAATTCTTAACTGAAAACGGTCAATTTTCAAGCAAAAAAAAAATTTCGAATCAAATAGTTCAATTTTAAATTAAAAAAGAAATAAATTTTCAACTAGAAAAGATCAATTAAAAAAATATATTATACAATTAAATTCTCAGTTGAATTTTTGTTCAGTACAAAAACAATCATATTCTCAACAAAATAGTTGAATTATCAATAAAAAAATCTGCCCGCTACGCGGGCATATTCTCATCGCTCGATTCGCTCGCAAGTTTGAGCGCGCCTAGGATGCGCAACTGTTGATTCTCGCGCTTCGCGCTCAATGTTGTATTTATCTCGCGCTGGATTATATACTTACCTCGCGCTACGCGCTCGGTCTTTATATTTTCGCACATTCTTGCGCACACATTTTAAAATTAAGACTGAAAACATTCACCACCGTAATTTTGTAATTGTGAATTCTCTTTCGTTAAAAGAGAGTTTGAGCGCACCTACGGCATGCGACTGATGGCAATCGTACTCCGCACTTGGTCTTTGAATTTCTTCCACATTCGGGCACCGACCTTTTAAAATCAAAGGTGAACGGACCGAAAATTGTAATTTTGTGATTTTGAACTCTTTTTTGTTAAAGCTCTTTTGGCTTCAACGAACACATTCTCATCACGTATCTCGTGCTTCGCACTCGATTTTATCCAACATGTAAACTTTTCTACATTATACATAACACTTTAGTATCAATTATAATACATTTTTATTTAACTCTGTCTGGGATTACTTATTAAAAAACTGTATTTATCATGATTATTTTTGTATTTTTTTCTTATTTTGCTTCAAATTTTATTCTAAGCTGCTCTGAAACATGCATAATTTCAATAAATGTATATCACTACAATTCATAATATGCATAAAAATTGAATCATACTAATTCTTATTTCCTTGTTTTTATAATTTTGCATTTTCAGTGTTATTTACGATTGAATAAAAACTACTGCGCATCTGCATAGGGTCTAATACAGGAACCTATACAGGGTCCTATATAGGAGCCTATGTCCTCTTTCGTCTTTTCTGCGCTCTTTCCAAAAAGTTCATTTTTACATTTTTTATCTTATGTTTTACGATTAAAAGAAGATCTACTCGTCCAATAAAAAAAGGATTAATAATAAATTTACAGATCTTTTTAGGCGAACAACTTTTGTCTGGTATTTAAGTTCGTACCTTGTGTCGTTTTTTCAAACAAATTTAATATTTTCATTTTGAATGATATTTTTTTACGACTAAAGCAAAAACTACGTGTCCTATAAAAAATTATAGCTCTTTTTTGGATGAACAATTTTTGTCTCACTTTTTTTCGTAGCTTATATCGAAAAGTGATTCATTATAAATTTGTAGTTCTTTCCCGGGCGCGCAATTTGAACTTTTTTATTTTTTTCTTATCTTGCATAGTTTGACCAAAAAAGGGAATTTTTGAATTTTTCATTATTTTTGGTACGATCAAATTTGGAATGCACAACTTTTCGACCCAATTAAAAAAGTTGTTGTCGTAGTCCTGTAGGGATTTCAAAAAGCAAAGTTTCTCTTCTCTTGGCTTTTTTTCATATCATGAGTCAGTTCGTTTTTCTGGATTTTGAAAATGCTCTAACTCTGATAATTTTCTTTTTATAGAAAAAAGTCATTAGTATAAATTATTTGACATTCTAAGTATTATAAACAACCCTACATAGAATTTTTAAATCTTTAAAAAAATGTGTTTTCAAATTTTTTTTGTACGATCAAATTTAGAATTTTCAACTTTTTGACCAAATAGAAAATGTTGTTATCATAATATTTTAGGGCTTTCAAAATTCATAGTTTCTCTTCTCTCGGCTTTTCTTCATATCATGCGTTGTTTGGCTTAAAATGTTCATTTCAGTTAGTTTTTCTGGATTTTGAAAATGCTCTAATTCTGATAATTTTCTTTTTATAGAAAAAAGTCATGAAGATAAATTGTTTGAGTTTCTGAGTACTATGAACAACCGTACATAGCATTTTTAAATCTTGAAAAAATGTGGTTTCAAAATTTTTTTGTACGATCAAATTTAGAATTTTCAACTTTTTGACCAAATTGAAAATGTTTTTACCATAATCTTTTCGGGCTTATAAAAAGCAAAGTTTCTCTTCTCTTGGCTTCTTTATATCATGCGTTGTTTGGCTTAAGATGTTCATTTCAGTTTGTTTTTTTGGATTTTGAAAATGCTCTAACTCTGATAATTTTTTTTATAGAAAAAAGTCATAGGGATAAATTGTTTGAGTAATTTTTGGTTTTTCAAAAAAAGTCTTTAGGATAAATTGGTCAACTTTTTGAATACTATAAATAACCGTACAGAGAATTTTGGAATTTTTTAAAAAGTGGTCTTAAAAATATTCAAAATGTATCCACTTTTTGAACTTTTATCCAAAATGGCTGGCAATCGAATTTATAACAAAATAGTTAAATTTTTTAACACAGAAGTAAATGCACAAATAACAAGAATAATATTCTAATAAGAAGATGAATTTTCTACCAATGAAATAAATTTTCTCTAAAAACGAAGAATTTTCAAGCAAACACAAAAGCAATTTTCAACTTTAGAAATGAATTTCAATCTAAAAAATAAGTATCCAACGAAAAATGGAAAAGCTAAAATTGATTTTTCACCAAAATAGTTTAATTTTTAACGAAATAAGTTAATTTTGAAATAAAAAATATAACTTTTTAACAAAAACATGAACAGTTACATTTTCAGTTAAAACAATTAATTAAAAAAAAAATCGAATGAACAACAAAATAGTTCCATTTTCACCAAAGAAATGAAAATACAAACATAAAGAATAATTTTTTTATAAAAAGACAAATATTCAATAAAATATATGAATTTTCCACCAAACAGTTGAATTTTTAACAAAAAAAGAAAGTGTTTAAAAAACGTTTAATTTCCAGCCAAAAATGGAATAGTTATGTTTACAGTAAAAATATGATTATTAAACGAAAAAAAGTTATAACAAAATATTAAAATTTTCAACAAGAACAAAATTAATTTTCAACGAAAAAGTGGAATTTACAACCCAAGAACTGAATTTTTAATAAAAATAGATCAATTTTCAAACAAGAAGATTAATTTCCTATCAATCAAGGCGATTTTTCAACTATATAGTTGAATTTCTAACTAAAAATGATATATTTTTAACAAAATATGGAACAGTAGTTAAATTTTTAGTTCAAAAAATTAATTTTCAACCAAAAAGGGTTTTTAAGTGCAAAAAGAAAAAAATATCAACTTAAAAAAAAATTGTATGTCAAAATGAAGTACTTTATCAGAACGGGTGATTTTTTTGCAAAACCGTTAAATTTTGTAGTTAAATATATGAATTTCTAACAGGAAAGTTCATTTTAAACCAAATAAAAAATTTTCAACAAAAAAAGGTGAAACCTCAATCAAAAAAATATAATACTAGAAGTTTTAAACTAAAAAGGAATGTATTCAATAAAAAAGAGTTTCTTACTTGTTTCTATTAATAATTCAGATCACATTTGAGGCGGAGAACGAGAACAATTGTTTTAAATCAACATTGAAATTCATTGTTATGTTGTCCACTAATGTAGTGAAATCGTTTTTTGTCGATGGAATGATGATATTTGATCTACGTATTTAAACTATTTTTGACAAAAAGAGAATGAACAGTTTGGTTGAAAATCCTTTTTTTGTATGTTATTCTTGTGTTAAAATTTATTTTTTTTTCCACAGAAACTTTGAGCATAAAATTGAATTTTCAATTAAAAAGTGTTTGTTTTTTTCAGTTGAAACTTCATCTTTTTGGTAGAAACTTTTCCTTCTTGCTTGAAACTGACATTTATGGTAAAAAATAATGATGCTTTTATTAAAAATTATTATTTTTCAGCTGCAAATGAAACTATTCCCTTCCTTGTTAAAAATTTTTTTTACTTGACACATTCAACTACCTGTTAAAAATTTTTTGGTAAATTTGTAATTTTTTAATTATTATTTTATTGAAAATGTTACGATGGTATTCATGGTTGAAAATTTACCTATTTTATAGATAATTCGTTTTTTTTTGCAATTTAATTTGTTTGAAACTACGTCTTTTTAAATATTTGTTTGAAATTAACTTTCATTGATTAAAAATTCATTGCTTTTTGGTTGAAAGAGAATTTTGTTTTAGTGGAAATTTCGGCTTTTTAGTAAAAATTGATTTGTTTTGAAAATTCAACTTTACATTTTTAAATTAATTTTTTGCTTTTTTATTATTTTTTTTTACTGAACATGTATTAATTCCATTTTTTGTTAAAAATTTATCTTTTTTTATTCAAAGTCAAGTATGTAAATGATTAAAAACCCATCTCCTTGGTAGAATATTATTCTTGTTGTTTGTGTATTCACTTCTTTTTTTAAACTTTTCATCTCTAGTAAATTCCATTATTCTCTTTTTGTTCAAAATTAAATTCTCGAATTTAAATTCAGCTGTTAAATGTTTTGTTAAAAATTATATTTTTCAGTTGAAAATTCATTATTTCCGTCGAAAATTAACATTTTTAAATTGAAAATTAACTATTACATGTTTGGTTAAATACTTATTTTTTTTAGTTTAAATATTAACTTTTAAGTTAAAAATTTGACGAGTTTGTTGATTTTTTACAATTCATTTTTTTCAGTTGAAAATTCTTATTTTATATTTGAAAATTATCATTCTTGTTTGAAAATTCATCTATATTGGTAAAAAAATCATTCTTTTGGTTGATCATTTAACACCTTTATTGGAAATTCGATTCTTTTTGGCTAAAAAACATTGTTTAATACTTAAATTTTAACTGTAACATTTTTTATTTAAAATTTATCTTTTCTAGTTGAAAATTTATACTATTTTTCGTTAAAGATTGAACTATTGTGTTAATTTTTCTTGCCTAAAAATGGACTGCTTTCAGTTATTCAAAGTTCATGTTTTATTTTATCAAATTGTTCTTCGTGTTTTAAAAAGCATCTATTTTGGTTTAAATGGTGGACATATTTTCCTCTTCGCAACAAATTTAATGATTCTATGGTAACTTAGGCTTTTAAAACCAGAATAAATTTGAGGAGCAGCTGATTAGATCGTCATTCGTGAACTCGGGTGAGCTCGGTTCATGTCCGCGCATTTTCGGCTTTACACGAGGCTGGTCTTCGCAGCAGCAAAGTGCGGGGAATCTTCTCCCTTCATTCTTGTGTCGTTTTACCTCTCGCTAATTCTTAGGTCGTTTTTACTCTAGCGTGTTTTTACTTCTCTTTTCCGTAACTTTTTTTTTTAGTTTGCTTTTGCTTTGAGCGTGTCATATGCTCTTTGAGAAGAATAACAAAGTGTTAATAATCAGGTTTATATTTTTGATTATGTTCATGTAACGTTTGATTTTCAAATTTGAGAAGATTCCAAAAAGTATTTTATAAGTATTTTTAAAAATGTGAAAGAGGGGGGGGGTCGAAAGAAAGTGACGTAATATTATAGGTGGGATCTCGTTAATTCATGACTGAGCGTGACAAGGGGTACGGGGGGGGGGGGGCTTGAAATAAAGCGTGACATCATATGTGAATGCTCCCTTACCATCTTAACCCTTAATAACTTCTGTCTAAAAATTTGATCACTATTTCTGCTAAAATCGGAGAAATGACCGAACCTATAGGAGTACCAGACCTCTGTCTATAAAAAATAATAAAAAATAAAATAATAAACTTTCAACAAAATACTGGAATCGTGAACTGAAAAAAATTAATTTTCAAACAAACATTTTAATTTCTAAAATAAATAAATATTCAATCAATATGTAAAGTTTTCTATCAGATTGAAACACAATTATCGACTTACTTCAATTTGCATTTAAATATTATTGAACAATAAGGAATTTTTCACTTTTCCATGAATTTTCAAGCATCGCTATAATATTTTGAATGAGTTCTATGAAGACGAACTCATTTTAATAATATTTAGCCGAGTTAGAACGATTTAAGTTTTAAAATTTAATTAAATCAGAGAGAAACTTTTATTCGATATTTCGCTTTTAGTATTGAAAATAAACGTTCGACAAAAGAAATTCTAATCGGAAAAAGTTTGATTTCCTTATTTCTAAAATTCTACATTTTCAAAAAATATAGTTTTAGATTTTGAAAATGTTCTATTTTTGAGACGCCCGGCTGAATTGATGGTTTTTTTTTAGAAAAAATTCTTTACATCTCTTCTATTTCCATTTATAAAAGTTTTTTTCCTATGGCTGATACAACAGAGATTTTCTGTAAGGCAGAAGCATAAGCTTGAACAATATTGAGAATATTTTTTTTTCTTTCTTCAAAGAAAAACCTCCCTCAATGAAAAATTAAAACTATTTGATATCTATATGAAAGCAAAACACAGTATTGTTTATTAACAAATATTATAAATAAAACACCAATTCTTAGTTTTTCCTTGCCGAAAAATTTGTTTTGTAAATTTTAGTAAATTTAATATGAGTGATACAGTTTATTTTTGAATTCATATACAATTCGTTGAAAGTAGTAAATTATTTTTCTTAATAAAAAGATGTGACCTAATGAAACATTGTACTTTTGGTATTTTTTAAACTTTAAAATAATATAAAAATACCTTTTAAAGGCATTTCCGGATAAACTGTTGGTCATCCTATTGGAAATTCTGACGTTGGAAAAGACGACGAAAAAGAAATCGTAAACGTCGCCGGAATCAACATCGGAAACAACTTCGCAAATGACAACGTAAACGATGTCGGAAACAAAATCGGAATTTGGGATCGGAGTCGCCGTCGTTTCCGGTGCAGTTTCTGATATCGTTACCGACGTCTGATTTTTCAGTAGGGCATGCTGGAATTAAATTCAGCTTTAATAATTTATCACATCTACATATTTAATAATTTTAATCTTATATCGAAATTTTGTATGTGCATGATGAAATTGAGAAAAAGTCAATATATAGAAAGTGAAATTCTATTCATTCTAGCAAGACGTATACGCAATAGTGTTTAAATTTATAATTAAAACAGACCAAATAAACTTCACTGTTAAATAAAACTGAAAAATGTTATTTTTATAATGAAGTAATATCAGGAGGAAGTAAAGTTCCAACTGGATGAACAGGTCTGCCAGAATTTTAAAATCCGGTGTATCCTAACTATATGAAAACAATAGAAATGGCCTGATAAACATAAAAATTAGAGCGACTAATATAGGATAACCCATTTAATATATTTCACTATCATATATATTTAGCATTATTTCTTAAGTAGTCGAGTCGAAGAATCGGTCGGACTCAAACTTTCGCAAAGCTTAGAATTTTTGTCATTCAGTCTTTTTGGCGACTTATAAATTTTGAAATATACATTAAAAGTTTATCTACTACTGTTTTTAAAGTGATTTTGAAGTTCTTTTTATTGACTACAAGCACTTTTTGGAAAATAACTATACGCAGTCTGATTGTCCAAGTTTTTCCAAAGAATATCCCTGACAGAACTTTCATATTCCCTTCCTTTTTCTAGCTTTCGCTATTCGTCATTCAATGCTAGACGGTTGGCTACGACCAAAATAAAAATCTCTACATTTTTTATAGGATTTGTCACATTGATTTTTGCTCATTACATGTATTTCTTGAAGAACATATTACTATTTGATTTTCAGAAATAAAAGCTGTTTCTCTAGCAAATGGTGGGACCTTAGATTTATTCAAGTCTCGTATTTTGGTGAAAGAGAAAATAATAAAGATATTTTTAGACACTCATTGCTGTTCTTAAGATTCAGGATGCGGTCTTGCGTCTTGATATTTACATGAGGAGAGCCAGTGCTGATAAGGGCTTCAGGTGTCTGGTAAGGATATCCCTGCCCTCTGCATGTCCATTTATAGTGTCTCCATTAGTTGCATCATGTAGCTGAGGTGCTTTTTCGATTCCTTCCATAGAGTGACATGTAAGGACATTATGCGGAGGAACTTAGCAGGTTCTGACTATGAGCAGAGGTCCTTATGAGATCACCGCATGCTCGTATTGAAAGAAAGGACGAGCAGAGTAACCCTATACCATCCTGGGAGGCGTTCGGTCCCTAAAGGATCTTGACTACCTTTCTAGTTACAAATGTCTTTCTATTCGTCGCTCACATACCTTCCAGAGGAGTTAAGATTCAAAGGATACACACGCACTTTGAAGAAATTTAGCGCAGAATTTTAAAATTTGGATAGGGGATTTGAATAGAAAAATCTACTTCTTTGACCTTACAGCTTGACAGATCCTTCATGATCCTTCATGCTGGTGGTCCCGATATGAACTCGAATAAGTTGAATGTGCAAACTAAGCTAAGGTTTTCAACGCCGTGCTTCCAACGAAAGCCTGGAGCAATACTGCGCATGCGTAAAGTGGAATATCTGATTGTTAGAGTGAAGTGACTAATTAGCTATTCTTTTGAACCTATCTTTTTCTCCAATGACGAGGCTCTACTTAATCTTGATGCAAGCGCAGCACTGCATCTGTACGGCCATTGAAGTATGCAGCGCGCGGACGCTGGAGGGACTGCAGCCTGACTATAACGGCGTCGATCACTGTGTACGTCATCTATACTTGCGAGAGATCAGTGGTAATAGCCGCTGTGGTCAGACGTTGAGTGACTGACACAGTGGCCGAGAGTAGCGTTCCAGAATTCCGGAATCCGGAATTGAATTCTTTGAAGAATTGGTAGTACAGAACAGAAACTTCCAGGATAAATTTAAAATTGCACTATTTTAATTTTCCTTCGACAAATGAGGCAAGGGAGAAAGAAAAAAAATATCGTGGGAACACTATATTATTCTAGTGGGGAAAGAGCAGTGTAATTTAGGTATTACATGATTAATTATAACCATCTATTAACATTTTTTCTCCTTGTGAGTAAGTAAGGTAAAATTTAAATGTTAAAAAATATCAAATAGACGGTAAATATTGTTAAAAAAAATTTACTTTAGATAGCGATATTACAAGACACTATCGCTTAATAAAAAATTTTGTTAGGAAGTCAATTTTCTGCCAGCTTATTAGAGTGAATACATACGATTCATTATCGTCCTTACGCATTCTATCAGAATCAATCTTGCAACACTCAATCCTGAGGAATTAAATTTTGCTCTAAAAACGGATGAAATAAGCTTTGCACAATGGATAAACAGTTGAAAAATACGTAATATAATTTAAATTCTCTGTAGAGGTACAAAATATTATTTTATTGCTTAGTAAATCTGATAGTAGAATATGTTTTGCATAGCGTCTTTTGTGTTGTACTAATATATCACTTCATTTTCCAAATGTTAAAAAAAATTACAAAAGTATCTTGAACTGTTTAATTAACTCCGTTACTAATGATTATTTCTACTTCAATTTTTTCGATTTCAATCAGAATCAGAATTGTTGGGAATGATATCTTTAAATTAGAATTTTACTGCTCTTGAACATAGAAGCTCGTAATAATGATCAACTGTGAACCAAAATTTTACAATAAGCAGAGTGAAAACGTTTGCACTGGGCTTACTGTTTTTTTCTTTAAAGTTATTTTTGATTCAAAATGTAATGTGTTTCATACTATTCAATATCTAAAAGAATATTTTAAAAAGCAGGAACAATATGTTTGATAATGTTTTTTTACAATTCATGGACAATCAAACCGTAGTGTCTTATAAATTTTGTTGTGAAAACCCGAAATATATTCTATAATATAAGCCCGTCATATTGTAAACAATCTTTGAAATTTATTATTTTTTATTATCAACCAAAATTTTACACGAAAAACACTAAGATAACGTTTTAAAAAATGGTTTAGGAATGTAAATCTTCATTGAAATCTCTGCCGATTTTTGCTGAAATACGCGAGGATTACTTAAAATTGTTCAAAGATTTTTATCTTCTTCGATATCCAATGAATTTCAAAAAACAAAAAATTGTGTGAAAATGGTGAAATTTTGTTATTCGAAATAAAAAATCTTTGGATTAATATCCAATGAATTTTTTTATAGAAATTTGAGTTTCAGGTGGAACACAACAGACTAACGTAAAGTTGATTTCAAATTGTAAATATTCTTTGACACTCATTATTTTTTTATTAAAAAATACCAGGTCCCGATGAAATTGATATTTCACAACAGAAAATTGTTCAGAATTGTAGAATTCTAACTGAGGCTACAATGGTTTCATAGCTGTGAATTTATAAAATATAAATAATTTTTATTAATGCGTCCTACCGGTAAACACATAATACAAAATTGTTAAAGTTTGTAAATATTATTATTTGAAAGAAAAATCTTAGGATTTAAATCTCATTTTTTTCTTTATCACCGATTTGAGATGAAACATACCAATATAACCTGAAATTGTTGAAAAATAGTACATTTTCTTTAAAATTTGTTTCTTTTTTATTAAGTGTAATAATAGTTTCTGACTAAAATGTAAAATAACCAAGTTTCTGCCTAGCGGAAATGGTGAACGACATAGTTAGGAAATTGCTTACCTGTAAAATGAACACATACGATTCGTGAGAATGATTTTTGATTAAAAATGCTAATTTTCGAGGAAAACAGTGTAATTTTTTTCAACTATAAAGCCTTTGCATAACTTTATGATTTTATATTAAAATTGTTTTGAAAAAATACTAATTTTCAGAAAAAAGCACGAAAAATTAATTCGGATTATCTTTAGATTTAATTTTGAAAATTTCAACTTCAAGAAATAAAACGACTTCCAAGTTAAGAAAGCCAATTAAGTTTCCACAAACAATGTCTTTGTGATTATCGAAACATATACTTAAATCAGTTTTTGGAGAGAACATTATAACCTTATTTAAATAAGTACGCTTTTATTTTGCAATCTTTTAATTAAAAATAGTCCTGCCTGTATGAATGAATATTTCAAATTACCTAAATTCAATTAATTTAATTTGATAGAACTTAAGTTGAAACAGAATTTCTAAAATAGTAACATATAAAAGTTTTAAACAGTGAAGATTAATTAATATAGCAACAATTTGATATTCAAAACGTTACTCAATTTTTAATATCAATTTAAAAGTACCTACAAATTTCTATTTCGCGAGTTGGACACATCAAAAATTAATTTTTTTTGTTATTCAACTGAAAGTTTCCATCTTTACACATTTCGATATATGCTATTGGTGAGGTGTGCGAAGATGATCATGTCTGGTACCGCGCGCAAAGATAAGTTATTAAAATGCAAAGCGAGGATCAAAGGACGAGCATTGATCAAAGGAAACTCTGTGCCTTTGCCCAAGCCTACGTCCACCTGAATTTCTACTTCTAATCAGTTAAGAATATGTCCATGACGAAATTAATCACAACATACCAATGATTAAATTCCTTCTGCTATTTTCCGTTCTTATAATTGAGTAAGCTTCGCGTTTCTGTGAACATGAGGTTCTACTCATCGTGAACCCAGGCACGAAACCTTCATGACCCCATTTTTAATCGAAACGTTTTTTTGCTAGAACTTGGTAATTAAAAATATCGACTTTCGCATTTTACGTTATGAACATGCACTTCTTTGAGCTTTTAACCATGTACTCCGTAATTGAAAGAATCTTTTATCTTTTTTACATTCTCATCAGAGAAGATATTCGATTTCTGTAAAATTAGACCCCGTCCGTTTTTGTGATATGTCCACGTTTTGAGACCCCCTGAATCCGAAAAACAGGTTTTTACAAATGTGTATGCCTGTTCGTGTCTTAAAATATAGGCCAAGTTCGTTAAACAGCAGTTTTGGATAAAAATTAAAAAAGTGAGAGTTTTTTAAAAATTTTGGAGATTACTTTTTTCTTAGAATTTAAAAATTCTGTGAACGTTTATATATAATATTGAAAAAGACAAAAAAGGTACAAAAGGAAAAGAAAAAGGTACAAAAAGGTACAAAAGAAAAAGGAAAGGCACAAAAAAATGATGTACGAAAATTCTAAGCAAAATAAATCTATGAATTTTTTTTCGATTTTGTGTTTCAATCGTGAAATATAACATTAAAAAGAAGGTTTTTTTATCTGACATAGGTACAAAATAACCAATAGTCGTAAGCTGTTCATCCGAAAAAAATATACAAATCTGTTATTATTCATTTTCAGATAGAACGAGTAGATTTTGTTTTAATTGTGAAAAATTAGATAAAAAAATATTTGATTGGATAAGATATATAAGTTTCAATAAAAAAATTAATAACAATTTTTTAAATAAGATCCACAGTTTTTTAAATTATAAAAATAAGACTATGAAAATATTTTCATTGCAATACCAACGCATATTGAGAATTATGTAAATTAATGGAAATTATAGATTTTCCAGGGTAGCTAAGAATCGAAATTACAGCAGTATAAGGAGCGAATGTCAAAGTAATCATGATAAATAAAATTTTACATTATTTCGCAATATATGAATATCCAATCTTAGGCCGAGGTACCGAAATGAAAATAATATGTATTTGGTGGGGTAGTGTTGAACATAATGCATAGAAAATTTTAAATTTTGGACAAAATGGAGTGCGAAGCACGAGATAAGTGATGAGAATGGGTTTGTTAAAGCTGAAGGAGCTTTAATTAAAGATAATTCAATATCACAAAATTACAGTTTTCGATGCTGGCCTTTAATTACAAAATGTCTGTGCACAAATGTGGGGAAAATACAAAAGACCAAGCGCGTAGTGCCAGGCAAAACCATTAATCGGGCGCTCAGCGCGATATGAATATACTATTGAGTGCGAAGCGCGAGAACTAACAGTCGCGCGCTCTCGGCGTGCTCAAAGCTGCGAGCCACACGCTCAGCGCGCGATTAGAATGTGCCTGCGTAGTGGGGCACATTTTTTTATATGCAGTAAAAATAAAATTATTTATCTATTATACAAAATTAAGTTTAAAAGAATGTAAAAATCATTTTAAGTAATTTTTGTTTCGAAATTCGGCATCATCGAACTTGTTTTCTTTCCAGGAAAACGTTTCTACTTTTTAATACTCATTGGAAGAAATAGAGGAGAGAAAAGAGGTGGCCATGGTCGTGATATAAGGTGAGCGTAAATGGTACAGAGACGATAAGTAATAACGATCAGCCTATCGCGACGCAGACAACCGTCACTACTTATCCATAAATACGTAATAGGGTGGTTCAAATTTTTTTTGAAATTTCCATGGAGGTCTTGTAAGGCCCATAAATTTTAACACGTATTTCGCAGAAAAAAATATGTTTTGGTACATTTTATTTTTAATCGTCAATATTAGATGAACCAAAAGTTTTACTTTCCACTGATAATAATAAGTTCAAATAAATTATTTAAACACTTTATCATTGTTACTGGCAAATTTTCTTTTACAATGGAAGTAGAAAGTCGGGGCTCTGTCCACAATTATGACATTTGTTGTCAAAGCGAGAAAGTTGTAATTTTTCCTGAAATTTTTCACTTTTTGCCCATCGTTTCATCATAGTAAGGTAATAATTAATTAGAGTTAACAAACATAATTGTTTGCCAAAGCGCAATCTAATAGATTACTTTTTTCAACAGCTATCGTGTTCACAGACAGATACACAGACATACAGATAGACACATTCGTAAAAACCTGTTTATTAGATTCAGGGGGTCTCAAAACCTGGACATTTGACAAAAACTGGGGGGTCAACTTGGGGGGTCAAATTTTCACACATATCTAATACCTTCTTTGATGAGAATGTAATAAATAGTTGAAACAATTATTTTGATAACTTCCATGAATCTGCAACTATTAAAGATTATTATACCAGAAGATATTTATAAAATTGATAAATTGAAAGAAGGATTTGTTTGTTGGATCTCAATAATTTTTATCACACTTTAAGTGTAACTTGGACAAAACGTGGAGAATTTGAGAAAAATTGAAACTTTCTAGCATTATTCTAAGGGAATATTGACATTTTAAGAGCCTATTTGCGATAAAAAATAATTACTTGTGCAAAGAATTAAAAATAAATCCCTATTAAACAATGTGGGTGAAACTCAAGATTTGATTTTTGATTCGCATTCTATGGATAATTTCAAAGAGATATCTCTAATGTCCAATCCATGCATCAAATATTGGCGGTTTTGTCTAAAATTCGCAAAAGCGTAATTTTATCTTATGGGAAATAAATAAAAAAATAAATATTTATTTTTGTTTGGATTCAAACATATTTGGGAGTGGGAAGGACATCCTTGAAAATTCGAAATAAAATTCCGATGAATTTTTGGACTTCCCTAATGGGTAGCTATTTAGAAAGCAATCAAGGGATTATGTTATTTTATTGAAATATCAAAATAAATACAGTTATCTAATAAAAAACAATGAATATTTTTTACATTGATGTTTTTAAATACTTTGTCCTATTTTGATTGCTTATTTTTTTCAATTTGACTATAAATCTGCTGCTTAAAATTAGTCACACTTTTATTTCGAGTAGTTATATAACATGTAATTTAATTAAAAATGATCAAATTACTTACGTCATAGAGAATGAAGGTACTTTATTTTATGGTATAGTTTTTAATTCTCGAACGCAACGGCTAGAATTTAATGTCGCACACTTTAAGATATAAAGCTGCTATTGCAGTATATGAAACAATTTTGCTTTTAATGACATAATAAAGTGGAACATGAAGGATTTAATCCACGTGAAGTCTTGAAGAGGGATTCGAGGGAAGGTCTCTCGTACAAAGTGGAATTAATTTGAAATCGAGCGGAAGGTCCGCCTTAGTCCCTTTCCCGGCCATTACTCGCGATTTCTTGTTCGAAGGAAGACAAGAGGATGGACGACATAGATAAAGGATGTCACAGGCTTTGTTAGTGTATACGATAGAGAGAAAGAAAGAGAAAGAAAACGAAAGAAAAGGAGAAATAGAAAAAAAAATAGAAGAGAATACAGAGACAAGAAATTGAAGTTAAGACCAAACTGGATCAATCGCAAAAGAGGAACAACCTGGATCTTATTCGAAGGAAATGCCGCAAGTATCGTGAAATCCGTTTACAGCAAGCGGATGGTCTTTTCCAAACATATAGATATATATGTATATATAGTCTTGGGAATCAGAGATCTAATCAAGAGGAGCTGAAATTTTCAGTTAAATACTCATTTGGCTGGAGTAAATAACAAAGTATCGTTTATTGAAATTCAGATCAACTTATTCTAGTTATTTATTTTTCATGCATGGAGTAAGTGACTATCATCTTTTAATTAAATTTTTTTTAGACTAGATAGAAATATGAATTGAACCTTTTTTGAATTAAATTTTTGCTGAAATATGATCTTCTTGATCGCTTCGCTGGGGATTGATTGATTTTAGAAACAATTTATTTGAAAAATTTTTCATTCATATTTTCATCTAGTCTGAAAAGACGTTAATAATTTCTGTTATCTGAAGAGTGAACTTAGATCCATAGAGTTGATTTCTATTTTTACTGCGGCTGAAAATGATATTCTACTGATCAATGTTACCTTCTCCAGCAATAATACAGAATCCTTGAGAAAATGACTTTATATTTCTTCTTCTTGCATACTAGAATAATACAATTAAACAATAAGCTTTCAAATTAAATAATTTTTGACTGGAAACTTTTAGGATTGAATACATGAAACTCTACGTCTTACAAATTTAACAAATTCAAAGTATGTCGTCAGAAATGGGAAGTTTTCTATTTGCAGATTTACATAAACAGTGGACAAGCGTAGTCTGAAGTTGCGCACGGAGCGTAACCTCGATCCCTTGTTGCGGAGAACCGTCGCAAGGGGGGGGGGATGGTGGGAGAGTCGCGCGAACATTCGAATTCATGTGGCTGTGCTGAGCAGACAGCACTAAGAAGAATGAAAAGAAACTAGAGCGACAAATGATACGTTGTAATCAATGCAAATACAGGGTGGCCGCTGGACCTGAAAATCGGGAAAGGACAGTGAATTTATTTTTTGACTGGGAATTTTACAAATTTTTAGAAAATAAATTTGTCCAGCTTTGATTTCAACCGTGTTTTGAATAATTAGTTAAATTATTATATTTTTCAATTAAAATATCATACAGTTTAGAATGCGTAATTCGTAAATCTTTTACTTTAAAAATGTTTTATTTAAATGTTGAAGAGTACATTTTTATTTAAAGAATTTTAAAAATCAGTCTTAAAGACTTAAAACGTTAAAAATTAGAAATGTTTAAAATAGATGGTTTAGGAGAAAAAAAATTGTATTTGATCAAATGTGAATATAAATTAAATAATAATTTTTAAATTGAACGATACTTTAAGTGTTCAAAAGTAAATAATAATTGGTTTTACAAGACGATTCGGAATCAGTTGATAATTTCGGAATTTCCTCATTTAAACTTTAAAAATTAAACAGTTTAAATTTGAAAGTCTGATTAGTGAGACAAATGTAAATACCCGATTGAAACTTTATAAACAATTTTTAATTTTAAAATAACTTATAAATAATATATTCGTAATTAAAGGCTTTAATCAAATTTCAAATATTGTTTCAGTTTAAAATGTTTCATGTTTAAACCATTCAATTTAAAAAATTTTTAATTAAGAAAAAGCGCGATTATCTAATATTCCGAGATATCTGACTGTTCATTTAAAATCCGTATTTACAAATGAAATACAGAAAACTAAACGAAAAACTAAACCTTGAAAGTTACAATTTTAATCAGACTATTTAATAAAATTTCGTTTGTTGCTCAAATTGTTGAATTGTTATGTGTAAATAACCATTTAACACCTACTGTCTTTAGAAAAAATTCGAGTAACTTCACTTCTTAAATTAAAAGTTAAACTATTTTTATTTCAAATATTTGAAAAATCCTTAAAACACTTTAAAATTTAATTTTCCTAATTCATTTTTCATACGTTCGTAAGCTACTTTCTTTTAAAGTCCTTCACAATTCTTAAAACAAATTAAATTTAATATTAAATATTAAATAATTGTTATTTTCCATAATTAAAAAATTTCAAATTGAATGAGTTAAAAGTTAAATATTCTAAACTCAAACAATATTTGAAATTTAATTGAAGCCTTCAATTACGAATTTATTATTTTTAAGTTATTTGAAAATTAAAATTAGTTTATAAAGTTTCAACCTGGTCTTGTAAAATCAATAATTATTTACTTTTCAATACTTAAAGTACAATTCAATTAAAAACTGTTAATTAATTTATATTAAAATTTTATTGACTAGAAATGTTTTTTTTAATCCTAAAAAATCTATTTCAAATATTTCTAATTTTGAATTCTTAAAGTATTTAAAACTGGATTTTAATATTCTTTAAGTAAAAATGGACGCTTAAAAATTAAATTTGAACATTTTTAAGTGAAAGACTTTCGAATTACGTATTCTAATCTGAATGGCATCATAATTTAAAAATATAACAATTTAGTTAATTATTTAAAACACGGTTGAAATCAAAGCTGAATAGATTTATTTTCTAAAAATTTGTAAGATTCCCGGTTAAAAAATAAATTCAATGTCCTTTACCGATTTCTAGGTCCAGCGACCACCCTGTATTTTCATTGATGACAACGCATCATTTGTCGCTCTATTTTTTTCATTCTACTTAGTGCTGTCTGCTCATCGTAGCCCCAGACATTCAAATCTTCGCGCGGCTCTCCCACCACTTTCCCCCATGCGACGGTTCTCCACAACGAGGGAGCCGAACGCTCCGTGTGCAATTTCAGACTACGCTCGTCCGCTCTCAGCATTTTATGAATTGTAATCATATAAATTTATTGAAATAATAAATTTTTTAGCGCAGCTTAGAATACAATTTAAAGCAAAATATGAAACAAATATCTTCATTTTGCTATATCTGAATACGCAATCCTAGACAGAGTTACATAAAAATGTATTATATTTGATTTAAAAGTGTTGAGTACAATGTAGAAAAGTTGATAGTTGTGACAAACCGAGTGCGAAGCACGAGATACGTGATGGGAATGGTTTCGGTAAAGATGAACGAGCCTTAACAACAGAGAGTTCACACTCACAAAATTACAGTTGTCGATCCCTTGACCTTTGATCTTTAAAGTTTTGTGCACGAATGTGGGGCAAATGCAAATACCGAGCGCGGAGTGCGAGAGCCATAAGTCGCGCGTCTTAGGTGCGCTCAATCTCTCGAGTTAAGCTCTTTTAACAAAAGAGAATTCACAATCACAAAATTACAGTGGTGGATGTTTTTAGTCTTAATTTTAAAAAGTTTGCGCAAGAATGTGCGAAAAATATAAAGACCGAGCGCGAAGTGCCAGGTAAATAAATCATCGAGCGCGAAGGATGAGAACTAACAGTCGCACGCTGTAGACGCGTTCAAACTCGCGAGCGAAGCGAGCCTCGTGAAGTGAGCGATGAGAATGTGTGCACGTAGTGGGCAGATTTATTTTAATGGTTAAGCATAATTCTTCAATCTGGAAAGAAACATGCTTAACCAGTAAACAGAAGTTTACGCTTGAGTTAAGAATTGACTACGTCTCTCTAATTATTCCTTTTTCCCAGTAAACTCCGGACCCCAATGTATCAAAAGGTTGCAAATCATTCTGATTATAACCTTTAGTTCAAAATATTTCTTCATTCCATTTTGTTTTACGAACTTAAAGAATAACAAAAAGATTTCCTTAGATTGTTATTAACTAGTAAGAAGAATTAATGCATCATTTTATGCTTAACAACACTCAGAAAACATGAAATTGTTAAAACTTACAAGTCTTCACCGATAAGCTATATGATTTTGATTTTTCAACATAAATTAGTAGCGAAAAACATTAATGTGGCCTGAAATTTAATGATTTCTCTTCAAAAACACCATTTATCAATGAAAAAAACCTCTAGCATGAACAATTGTCATAACATCCACGTATTATGCAAAACTGAATGATTTTTTGTTTAAAATATCAGTTTTTGTGATTCCTATTACTAACATTTACCGACGTTTAAGATAATTAATTGTTCTTGTCCATGTTCAATATAGATGTTTTCTAGATAGATGTTAAACGTTATTATTATTATGGTACAAATAATAAAATCATCCTTAAGGAAATGTGATTGATTAATAATGTATGAAAAAAAGGATTTGCCTCTAAACTTAATGTTTTATTTATTATAGTAATTTAACACAATTACTTAGACTTTGACTCTCCGTCAATGTTTCTTCGAGACATCATCCTTATCATGTTAACCTATCGCATAGGTGGCAAATATTCATTATTTCCAATTATTGGTATGGGTAGAACCAAATTATTTCAATTTGTCTTACATTTTGTTTCTCGTTTTTTAGCTGATTCTGTAGGAAAAAACGTAAGGATAAATGATATTAACCATTAAAAAATATACAATTTAAAATTTATGAGTAAGTTCGTGTACACTAGGGTGCTAAACATATATTGTTATTTTTTCACTGCACACCAAGAATGTATATCTTTTCCAAAAATTACATCTCAGCATCTTAAGAAAATATATTAATATTAACATGTGTCTTTGAGTACAGAAATTTTATACTTAATTAATCTGGAATGCGAAACATTTTATGAAACACCAAAATACCGCATAATTAATAAAATACTGGGAACTATAGGCAACACTCTATAATGTATTTATTATAATTGAATTTAGTTTTTAAATTACCTGCTGGACGAGAGAGTGCAGGTGTGTGCAGGAAGTGTAGCTGATGATAAACTGGGTACCATCCGTTCTCATATTTTGCAATAGGAACTCTATAACTGTGCATCACTACATCACCATTACGAGGCTGGACTATCATTTTCTTTGGTAGCCATGATTCTGTAAGAAAAAGTAGTCACTAGTTAATTTAAAGATTTAAGAACGCTAGACGTTGTAGGGACAATTCTTTAATATTTGCTCTGGATTGTATTTTAATTTTTTAGAATACCGTATTGAACTGGATTCATTTCAAAAATTGTTTCATCTTGAACTATTCCAACAGGTTGTCCACGGCGGAGAATTATATCACCATCATAAAGAGGAACTGGTAGTGGACCTGATTCTGTGAAAAAAGGCATTAATTGATATTATAATTTAGGAATATTATTAACTTAGAACTACTTAATTGTGTTCAATTGTGAGTGTTTTATAGTTTTTACAGAAATTGAATTTTGATATTTTTCTGAATTTCAGAAGTTTTATTAGTCCTAAAAAATCATACATATTGTAAGTTGCTGATTAGGATAAAACGGTTCGTTTAAATGAATTTGAGTGTGTTCAGTCGGGTGTTCCTGCTTCAAAGATAAGTTAAGATGCAAATTTCTCCCGTCCAAACGTCAATCACATTTAGCAAATATGAGAGTGGCTGGAGAGGGGGCGCAATGGAGTGGAAAAAGGGCACAGAGCAAGCGATTTTCATTGAAAGTAACATTTTTTCACAAATATCTATTACAGCATAAACCGAAATTGTTGAAAATATAAGTTCAAAAATTTCGATATTTAATAGGGTTCCTACATTACTAGGAATTCCAGAAAGTCGGAAAATTTTAAATTGTTCAAGAAAAACTTCGTTTTTTGGGAAATTGTTCGTCTTGGATTGACAGTTACTTTCGTAAAAATGTGTTCTTTTCAAATTAAAAAGAAACAACTATATATTCAGTTAAAAATTAATCTGTTTTAGCTAAGGACTCATCTATTTTATTAAAGGTTTATCTTTTTGGTTCTAATATCAACTATTACCATTTTGGTTCAGAATTAATATATTTTTGTTAAAATTAAACTACTTAGTTGAAAGTAGAAATTCAAGGGTTAAAGAATAATTCGTTTCGCTGGTGATTCATAATTTTAGCAACATTTCCTTCTATTTGTTCAAAATTTAATTTTTCTGTTGAAAATTCGTTTCTTGTAGTAGAAAATATTGTTTGAAACAAAAAATGAATCTTCTCGCTGACTTATTCATAGTTTTGGTTAGAAGTTTATTTCTTTTGTTGAAAATTTAACTATCAGGTTCCAAATTCCTTAAACCTAAATATTGAATTTAAAAATCATGTATTTGATGAAAAATCAGTCTCTTTTGATAGATAATTGATCTTTTTGGTTAAAAATTCCTTAGATTCAAATATTTGGTTGAAAATTGATCTATTTTGTTCAAAATGCATTTCTTTTAGTACAAAGTTAATCTACTTGGTTGAAAAGTAATCTTTTTGGTTGAAAATTGATCTTTTTTGTTGAAATTTAATTTTTTTTCGTTAATTCTTTTTTCGTTATATTTTCATAAATACAATTAATTTGAAACTAAGCAGATTACAATTATATTGAGGAATATAAATGGTCTGCATGAAAAATGAAATAGTTTAATTTTGATACAAGCCGGGTTACGTGGGTGGTGGCTGAACCCGACTTGATCTAAAAATGAGGTGGTTGTGGTTGTAGGTGTTCGGTATGTGAGACGACGTGTCTCACGATACCGCGTGGAGGGCCGTTCGTACCCTCCTGGGTAGAGGCCACTAACCACTATCCTCTGGCCACTGGTTACGGGTGGAGGGCCGTTCGTACCCTCCGGGGTAGAGGCCACTAACCACTGGGGTCCTCTAGCGTCTGCGTGTAGGTGGCGAGCCGAACGTACCCTCCTGGGCAGAGGCTACTAGCCACGACGGCTGCTACTGGAGCTGGAGACGGTCGAGGGGAACCCTCGGATGGGAAGGCTCCGGTTGTTGGTGGAGGGCCCGTGCGAGGGGCGGTGGTGTCTGGAGTCGCGTAACACCCGGAGAGATCCGGGCGGTCACAGACCGCAGACGAAGAAGATGAGGCGAGGAAACGAGCGAACCGGGACCTCTCTGACACCGGCACTAGTACGACTGAACGTACCACTGCCTTGGGGGTGGAGGACGAGGAGGTGGAGGAGGAAGGCCTGCAGTCTTCCGGAAGACCGGCTTGCAGGGCGTCGCGGAGGGCGGCCAAGCGACGGCGGACTCGAGTGCGCTTGCCGGGACGGGGACGGGAAGTCTTCGCCTGACCAGGCATAGGTGGTGGAGAGAGGCAGGAGGTAGGTAAGGAAAGGAATGCCGGGTTATAGGAAGAAGAAAAGCTCAAGGCGACCGGAGCTGCGAGAAAGCTTACCGACCTTGTAAAGAAGTAAAGAGAGGGCGACCGGAGCTGCGAGAAAGCTTACCGACCCAGAAAGAGTAGAGAGATAGGAAAGAGTTCGAGGCGGCGCTGCGGAGAGCGTACCGTCCTCTGAAAAATAGTAAAGAGTACGGGCGGAGCTGCGGAGAGCTTACCGACCCTGAAAGAGAGAGAGAAAGGACAGAGTTTGGCGGAGCTGCAGTAGTACGTTCTGTCGTACTAGTACCGGTGTCGGAAAGTCCTCGTTTCGCTCACCTAGTAGCCTCCGCCCAGGAGGGTACGACCGGCTCGCCACTCACCACCGGCAGGCTAGGACACGTGGTTAGTGGCCTCTACCCCGGAGGGTACGAACGGCCCTCCACCCACAACCAGCAGGCTAGGGCACGTGGTTAGTGGCCTCTACCCCCAAGGGTACGAACGGCCCTCCACCCGCAACCAGTGGCCAAGGATAGTGGTTAGTGGCCTCTACCCAGGAGGGTACGAACGGCCCTCCACGCGGTATCGTGAGACACGTCGTCTCACATACCGAACACCTACCGAACCACACCCACAACTTCATTTTTAGATCAAGTCGGGTTCAGCCACCACCCACGTAACCCGGCTTGTATCAAATTGGCGGCCCGAACGTGGGGCTCGAGAAATCTTCTTTGAGTTTCGGCAGAGGTCGAAACCGGGCCCATGATCCGCTCACCGAGTCCGCAACGCCGTGCACCTGGCAGGCCACCGAGGACGATGGCCACCCGCAATACATCGGTTTCTGAGTCTCAACCTCAAGACTCAGTGGCGCTCAACGACACCCACACAGCAGACGCACCAGGGCCTTTGGAAAGGCCGCACTCACCACCACCAGCATACAACGGGGCAGCTGCATGAGTTCCAGCCCCGACTTCAATGTGAGGCAGAATCAGATCACTGCCTCGGAACACGAGAAGCGCACCCCGGGCCCTGTTCTTGGAGCCAGAACAGAACATGGAACCGGTGCCAGGACCAAGCAGCCAACCAGATCCTGTCCAGATCCAGAGGATCGCCACACCACCTGCGGCCAGGAAGGCCGTCGAACCACCGCCATCACCGGCAAACGTGGCCTTGCCAGCGCCACCACTTGACGCCGCTGACTGGCGGGCCATCATCAGGGCCTTCAGGACGCCCGATGTTCCGGTTCCAACATTCGCCGGATTGGACCATGAGGATCCTGACACCTTCCTCAGCCAATGTGAGCTGTACTTCTCGGAGGCAGCCATAGAACCATCCCTCTGGACCAGG
>NC_046664.1:44111555-44122295 GCF_010883055.1 Belonocnema kinseyi
CAGTGACTCAGACTCACGGGCCTGGCACGTGATGGGGAAGCCTTCCATCGCAGATGCGCCAGGTGTGAGTTTACAACTCTCTTCCTTCCCCGGGCATTAACAAGTCAAAGGGTCGTGTTTGTCAGGGAGAAAGCAAGGTCGTCTTAATGGCCACTCTAAAGTAATTTATCCGGAAGGTTTTCCCAGCCTGGTTTATGTTTAGTAAACACAGACGGGGACTCATTCCTGACAAATTGTTCAGAGTGGTTCTCAACTACGGGGACCGTAACAATTTCTAGTTATGTAAATGAATTTTTAATTAAACTTTTTTATGTAGACAATTTATATATCTCGATAAAAATGTAATCTGCTTAGTTTAAAATTAATTGTATTTACGAAAATATAACTATGAGTTGGTTTAGAATTCATTCATATTCTTCAGTATTCTTTTTTTTTTTGAAAACTGAATTCTCTTTTATAATTTGATTTTTTTTTTGGGTAATTTACTGCTCAAGAGAAGCAGCATTTCAATTTCATGCGGACTAAACCACTTTTTAATCCAGTAGAATTCAGATAGCACAATAGAGCAAAATGCCTTTTTTGATAGAAGTTTTTAAAATGTGCAAGTTTCTTAGTTAAAATAGAATCCTATGTATTTTTTGTTTATTCCTCATAGAAAGAAAAATTGAGAAAGTACAAAAAATACAAGCATAGGTTTTTTTGTAAAAATCCAATTTTTATATCTTTGAACAAATTTAAGCCACTTTTTTCCTTTGTAACACCTGAAAGATTTTACATTGGATTGTGAAAGAAAACGGTTAAACTAAAAATTTTAAAAGAAAATCTAATTATCTAAACTAGGTCAGAAACTATTGAATCATTAAGAAAAAGTTTGTGAATTTTTAAAAGTAGACGTCATAATTAAAATGTTTGTTATTAATAATATTTTTTACAAAGTTAAGAATATTATCCGTAACTTCGTGGAAATTCTTTTTTTTCATAACGGAAGTATACATGTCGCTAAAAGAATAGGCGACTTGAATTGTGTAGAATTTTCTGAATTTGAAATGGATTCAATCAACATAAAAATCATAATTATTAGATTTTAAAAAAATGGTTATAATGCGTGAAAAAATTGTAGACAATTTCCTTGAAAACTTTTTTAACTGCAAATAAGTAGAAAAAAATAAAAAAATATTTTCTAACTCAATTTCTTATTTTCGGAAAGTTGACTGGAACAAAACAGTTGTTTCACTTGTGTATTTTTTTGTTTTAATACCAACAAAATTGTGAGCTTGATAATTTCGTATGTTAGCGATAATAAAGCGATAAAAAATCTGTTTATGTTTGGAAAGCGCATTTCTTATAAATAATTCATTTCATTATTTTCTCAATCTTTTTTGATCCGCAAGTACCATCTAAGTCTTGTAAACATATTTTCTTAATTTTACTAAGAAAATTGAGAAAGAAATTAAATTGAGATGTAATAAATGTAAACAATTTTATATGACAAAGAGCAGCTGAAGATATTCTCCGATTTTAAAATAATTTGTGTTGTTTTATTCTTGTTTAAAAAAGCTTATCCACACTGCTGGAATTTTTTGGAAAAAGATTTTTATTTTTCTTCACTCTACTTCAATCTTTATGTTGAATACAATGTTTTGTTGTAAGTCTCATATATATAGATAGATATGTTAATTATTTGAAGAAACATTCGTTAGATTTAACGTGGTTGTCGTGCCTAAAGTCAGATATCTGAAAAAAATTTTGTCTAAGATTTCAAGAATCAAAATATTATAACTGATGAGATTTCAAATAAAAAAACTATTTTTTATAAAGAAATGTTAAAATTTACAACAACGAAAAAAAAAAAATTTTAACCATTTTTTTAGCAATTGGATTTCTTTTTACCCTCGCTTCTAACCAATTATGAAAAATGATTGCATTTTAATAAATGATGGCTTATTTTTTCGGGGAACAAATTCTCTACAACTCTACTGGTTCCAATTATGAAAGTAAATTATTCTATTAATGAAATCATTAGAACAGTTTATTAAAAGAAAATATTCTTTAAAAAAATTATTATATTCTAAGATTATTTAGTTATTTTAAAAATTGAAAACAGGAGTTGTAGGGAATATTTTCCAGGATAAAATAAGTCGTCATTAACTGAAATGTAATTATTTTTCAAAAATTGGTAAGAAAATACGGTCAGAAAAATTTAATTGAAAAAATCATGGTTAAAACTTATGTTTCTTTGTTGTTGTAAATTCGAACATTTTTCATAAAAAATAATTTTTTATTGGAAATGAAACTATTAATAATACCTTGATTCTTAAAATCATAGAAAAAATATTTTTTTCAGACATCTGACTTTTGGCATGACTACTATCTTAAACAAATTTTATGCGATTTAAACACACCATTGCTTAACTCAAATAAATTAAATTTTGAATTAATCAAATTCTATCTTTGATATAGTGTCAAAAAAATTATTATTATTTACCATATTATTTATAATTTCGTACATTAACATACAGTAATGTAGCACGGGCTTATTAACTGGCGAGTATTAACACGTGCACATATGGCACTTGTCAATTTTTTATGCCTTTTTCTCAAAAAACGATTTTTCGAAGTTCCAACTTCAAAAATGTCCCAAAGTTACTAAAAGCTTATTTGTTATATTGTCAAAATTAGGATGTGTGTGTGTGCTATTTTAAAATACAACTTATATGATATAATTATTTACTTACGAAGGGAATTGATAAATGTGATAAAAGTCAAGAGCAAAGCATAAGAGAAAAACCTCATGTTGCTTGAGACAGATAGCCGATGTCAAGGAAATTCTTGTACTGTAACTGACAAGATGATAAATATGTTTAACTTGTATATATACAGGCCATTATCTCATTATTCATCAAAATGATTAACTACAATTAGGCGGTGCAATGAAGTGGAGACCATAAAGCATTGCGTCATTCGTACATTCATTACTGTAAAATATGTAAGCTTTATTTACTTTTCTTGACAATGTTCATAGAGTCGAAAGTAGACCAGATCTACACGTGCTAATTAAAAGCGAGCGACACTGTGACAGAATTTTCATCATGTGCAAATTTTCGGCAGCGCACATAGTAAAACGTTGGACCACCGTTCACAGGACAAAATTAAGTTTCATTTTGAATAAAAAAAACGGCAGCGAAGTGCACTCAAACAAAATTGAAATGTAGTCGTTTAATAAAGCAATACGAATATTGAAAGCAATTTATCTGTGTTTCAGTTTTTACATTATCAAGAGGGTGAAAATAACTGAAGTTCAAATTAAGTTTGTAAGAAAATGTTCAGGAGAAAAATTGAATCTCTAATTTTTTTCTATGTTGGATCGACTTTTGCAGCCAATTTTGGACCAAATCTGCTTATACTTGGATCAACTATGGTATTGTATATAGGGCTAATATTTAAAGGTTGCTGAAAGCTTTTAAATACTCAAATTGTCTTTACGATAAAAATGAAAAAAGTTTCTTTCAGTAAAATTTTCCATAAAGGTCGCATTGAAAATGGACTTGCATGTAGACATGCTTTCCCGTGTGGAAATAATCTTTGGCAGACTGGAATTATTCTAGCGCCAGTACTGGATTATTCGTGGCTGTCGAAATATAGCCCCTACTTTGAGACTCTTCACGCTAATATTTGTAGGGGCTGAGGGTTTAAAGTAGAGGATATTGCCATTCGATTTTGGCCCCTACTTTAGCGCACTTATAGGCACAAATGTCCGAATCTTCCATTTGGGGCGTCAAAATAGAGGCTTAGTTTTTGGTTCTAATTTATCGCTCCACACTCTACCTTCCTGTACAGAATATTATTATTTGACGAAAAATTAACAAATTTTATAGAACTAATCCAATAGTAGGGATACGCTGAGTAGTTTAATAAAAGTTAGAATCGTCTTTGTTTTACATTGCGTTGAACTAGTTCCGAAACTGTAGAGAACAGTTCTATAAAATCATAACCGATTTTTCGCCACAAAAAAATTTTCTTTCGTATTATTTTATATTATTAGTATTATAGTCTAATATTTGGTCACATGTTTAAAGAAACAATTATTTACTATTACACAATCACTACACTATTTATAATTGTAGGCTATGAAAGTTTTTATTCGTCGCGGGGGTTCGAACCCTATATGTTTCGCATTCCTAACGTCTAAAGCCTCTCGGCTAGCCTAGCTTGAAGTATGCAAAAAAATCTGAAATATAACCTACAGCTGTGCAAGGCCATCTGCAAATTTTTGTGACCCATTCTGTAAAAAATGTTGCTACCCTTATAATAATATATATACTAAGATTTTAGAGTTTAGAAAGATTACAAAAAATGCAATATATATTTTTAGAAATTTAATAGATTTTAAAGGATTTCCACAAGATTTCCGAAAATTTCAAAGTATTTAACAGACTTTAAAGAATTCAAGAACATTATTCATATTTTAGAATTACCTTAAAATCTTAAAACTCATTTGAATTCTACCGATATTCCTTAAAAATTCTTAAAAATTAAAAATATTTTGAACTCTATTGAATAATTCGAAAACTTTGTAATTCGATTAGAAACTTAAAAATTTTTTAAATCAAATAACTCTTATTAAATCCCTTAAAACTCCTAAAAATATCTTCAAATACATAAAAATATTTTTAAATTACATGAAGATCCTTAAACTCTTTTGAATTTTTGAAAAATCATTAAAAATTTTAAACTATATTAAATCGATTGAAATGCCAGAAAATGAGGAATATGTCAGAATATTTGTGAATATTTCGGGATATTTCAGAATATTTTGAAATATAAAAAATATCTAGGATTAGAAAGAATATCCAGAATACCAAGAGTATTGAAAGAATACGTGTATGGGAATATTTAGTGAATGTATAAGGAATTTTAAGTGATTGACCCCTCGGTATATTTAAATAAATTGGTTTAAAAATATGACATTTTTAAGAAACAATTTATTATTTTAAGTAAATGATTATCCAAATCTTTGGTATATATTTATAACCATCGGTGATCTTATTAGGAGTGGTTACAAGTAAACTGTAACCATCGTCGGTTTTTCAGAGAATAACGTACGGAAAACAATCATCGCTGACCAAATCAATTTGTAATTGCATGTGATTTGAATTAAATAAAAATAATTGAAATTTTAAAAGCTTCGATTAAAAAAAAAGTTTTAATATCACAATTTTTGGTGAATATAAATTTTGTCTGTTTAAAATAAAATTCGATTCAAGGTTCTGGAGTAGATTTTTTTTTCATTTTTAATATTTATCATTGAAAATTCTAATTTAGTTTTAAAGTTTGTTTAGTATAATTGAATTTATTCTTTGATTTTATAAAAGTTCGCCTAATTAGCTTGAAGGTCAAATTATAATTTTGTTCAGTAATAAAAATTTTAAATTCTAGAATTTCAGAAGCTTCAACTTTGAATGATTGAATTTAGTTTTCCATATAAAATAGTCAAATCTTGATCGTTTTGAATTTATAATTGTTAAAATTCAAAAGTTTTTTGCAACTTTTAATTATTCAATTTTGAACGCTTTTGAGTATTAATAATTTCCAATGATCTAATCTTAAAATATTTATTTTTTAAACTTTTTACCTTGCCCTATTTTCAAATTTTTTAAACTGAAATCATTCAATTTCGTGATTCTTCAATTCAAAAGAAAATTGCATGAAAGGAAAATCTATTTCTTCAGAATCTGTGGTAATTAATTTGGAGTTATTTTTGGTGGTACAGAAAAAACTCAATACAAAAGATTTGTATCTTTCTTACCTTTTTCTTTTGACGTTTCTTCTCGTGTGTTTGATACCTTGGGGAGGGGGGCTTGGATCTGGGTTCTTTATAACTATCTTTAAAATCTTAGCACTGGTTTGCATTTTTTCTTTTGCTTGCAGCCACCAGATTAGGGCAAATTTCTTTCCTCTTGAACCCATTTGAATGTTATCCCTTTAATATTTATTATTTAAAACTAATTTAACTGTTGCTTTCACGAACTGTGATGATCGAATTTGAGAGAAAACAACAAAGTATCTGTCACGAAGGCGCAGGCGTCGAGGCAACAACGCCATATATTTTGTGCTTTGAAATTTAAGAGCGTTAAGAGAAAGTTTAAAAATTCTACGGAGAATATGGAGCTTTAAGGTGACACAAGTAAAACTAAAAAATATAGAGGCAGATTTGTTAATTTAATTATTTAAATAAGTATCGATTGATCTGACGAACTATACATTTTTTATTGGTAAAATAATCAATGAAAGACGAAGCTTATATAAATATCTGCCCGCTACGCGGGCACATTCTCATCTAGCGCTGGGCGCGCGGCTCGCTTCGCTCGCAAGTTTGAGTGCGCCTAGGGCGTGAAACTGTTGGTTCTCGCGCTTCGCGCTTGATTATGTATTTACCTTGCGCTACGCGCTCGTAATTGTGAATTCTCTTTACTTAAAAGAGAGAGTTTGAGCTCACCTACGGCATGCGACTGATGGCAATCGCACTCCGCACTTGGTCTTTGCATTTCTTCCGCATTCGGGCACAGACCTTTTAAAATCAAAGGTGAAGTGATTTTGAACTCTCTTTTGTTAAAGCTCTTTTGGCTTTAACGAACACATTCTCATCGCGTATGCTTTGCACTCTATTTTATCCAACATGTCAACTTTTTTACATTATACACAACACTTTTATATCAATTATAATACATTTTTTATGTAACTCTGCCTGGGATTACTTATTAAAAAATTGCAAAAAAAAAGTAAATTGTATTCATCATGATTATTTTTTTATTTGTTTCTTATTTTTCTTTAAATTGTATTATAAGCTGTTCTGAAACATGTATCATTTTAATAAATGTATATCATTAGAATTCATAATATGCATAAAAGCTGAATCATACTAATTCTTATTTCCTTGTTTTTATAATTTTTTATTTTTAATGTTGTTTTTTACGATTAAATAAAAACTACTGCGCATCTGCATAGGATCTAATATAGGAAACTTATTATTATTTACGAAAAGAAATCTACTCGTCCTATCGAAAAATGATTGGCAATAAATTGATAGATCTTTTTAGGTGAACAACTATTGTCTGTTAATTTTAGTGTATACCTTGTGTCGTTTTTTCAAAAAAATTTAAAATTTAGATTTTGAATGTTATTTTTTACGACTGAAGCAAAAACTACGTGTCCTATCAAAAATTATAGCTCTTTTTTAGAAGAACAAGTTTTGTCTCACTTTTTTCATAACTTGTGTTAAAAAGTGATTAATTATGAATTTGTAATTTTTTTCAGTGCGTGTAATTTAAGCTTTTTCATTTTTTTCGTATCTTGCATAGTTTAACCAAAAAAATGGAATTTGTGGATTTTTTATTTTTTGTTGTAGGATCAAATTTGGAATGTTCAACTTTTCGACCAAACTAAAAAAGTTGTTATCATAATCCTGTAGGGCCTTCAAAAAGCAAAGTTTTTTTCTTTTGACTTTTTTTCATATTATGTGTTGTTGTTTGGCTTAAAATGTTCACTTTAGCTTTTTTTCGATTTTGAAAATGCCCTAACTCTGATGATTTTCAATTTGTTTAAATAAGTCGTAGGAATAAATTGTTTGAGTTTTTGAGTACCATGAACAACCGTACATAGAATTTTTAAATCTTGAAAAAATGTGGTTTCAAAAATGTTTGGTTCGATCAAATTTGGAATTATCAACTTTTCGACCAAATTAAAAAAATTGTTCTCATGATCTTGTAGGGATTTCAAAAAGCAACGTTTTTCTTATATTGACTTTTTATCCTATCATGTGTTGTTTGGCTTAAAATGTTCATTTTAATTTGTTTTTTTTTGGATTTTGAAAATGCTCTAACTCTAATAATTTTTGTTCTTTCAAAAAAAGTCATCATGATAAATTGTTCAATTTTTTGAATACTATAAATAACCGTACAGAGAGTTTTGGAATTTTCAAAAAAGTGGTCTAAAAAATATTCAAAATGTGGCCACTTTTTGGATTTTTATCCGAAATGGCGGGCTAACGAACTTGACCTTTAGTTTAGGACACTAAGCAAGTGTGCCAAAGGTCAATCTAATAGATTAAATTTTTCGAAAGTTATCGTGTCCACAGACAGACATATAGACATACAGACATACAGATACAGACATACAGACATACAGACAGAAATACAAACACATTCGTAAAAACCTGTTTTTCGGTTTCAGAGGGTCTCAAAACGTGGACATTTGACAAAAACTGGGGGAGGGGGTCAAATTTTACATAAATCTTATACCTTGTCTGATGAGAATGTAAAAATTATTGCTGAATAAAGACATTTTATCTTTAGGTTTTCTAGGAATGTAATTTTCCTTTTCGTATGACATGTATCCAGTACTCATCTACATTAAAATGACATATTTCCTAACCTTAAATATCATGCAGTGCTACTAACAGCACTCAATTTTCATCATGCAATGCAATTTCAAAACAGCTACCAAAAAAGTTGTCAAAAATAACCGGAACCGGATTCTAAGAATCAGATGTTCGCTAGGCCGCCATTTAGTGTGAATACGTTTCGTTTCACGATCACGAGTTGTGAAGTTTTCCAGATTCTTTTTCGACGTAAGGGCGTTGGCGTCAAGAACAAACCTCAAGACTGGATTTTCTCACTGTACTTCATAAATAATAGAATTAAATCTTTTCTAGATAATCAGGGCTTAGTCCTCTTTTCAATTAAATCTTTATTCTCACATAAAAGCTGTTGAAATTAACCAATTTTTCACTCCGAATAAAAATTGGATTCAATGCAGGAATAGGCCTTAATGATTTAAAAAATATGTAATTCTAGTACTTATGGAGTAAAGTGAGAATTCAATTTAGAGGTCGTCTGCGGGTTCCAAAAGAGTTTCTTTTTTATCAATAATGTCTGGAAAAATTCTTCCAAAAAAGCACATACGACCTATATTCCATTTTCTTACAGAAATCTGGAATTTGTTAATATTCTCAATGTAGCTCATCGTGCTTTTATGTCAGGAATGATTTAATTACAAAAATAAGTATTAAATTTGCAATCTAGGTCGCATCTAGATCTACTAGATTTTACTAGATTCACTAGAATGCGCCAGTACCGCTGGTCTAGATAGCGATTAGTCGATTGGAGCGTTACATTTGCGCACCGTCCCAGCATAGTTTCTCGCGATAGCGCCAGTATAGACTCGTGGCGGTCGAGGCTCGAACAGTATAACGCCACGAATTATTTCCACACGGGTTACAACTTAGGTGCACAAACGAAATTCCCAAATTTCTTTATGACTGAATTTTGGGCTTTTTTTGGGCTCTTAAACGCACCAGTAACCAATTTCTAAAAACCACCTCTACAACATATAAAACCAACTCCTATGTAAAAAATCAAATTCGGAAAAAACAAAGAAAACGAGAAATTTGGGCTTATTTCTGGCTCTAAAATGCATAAAAAAAAGAACTACTCCCATTTTCAAAAAACCACCCCCTAGCAAAAAATAAAATTTGCAAAATCCAAAATGCACTAGATTTTTGGCTCATTATAGAGTCTCAAATACAGTTAACATTATATTAGAAAAACCACCCCTGTGTAAAAAAACTTCAACCTAATAATAAAAACTTAAACCTTGATGTTGGCATTTTTGAATACACCAAAAATCAGAGACTCCATTTGAACCGTAAAATTCGAAAAATATCAGAGACTATAGTAACCCTGTAATATTCCGAAAAAGATTAGATTGCACAAAATTATGTTTGATTGTTAATAAGGGACAGTTTTTTAACGTCAAGTGTTGGGGACCAAAAATCGTAGTATGTATTTTTAAGAAGCCCAATAATCATAAACTCTACTGACACTGGAAAATTCTCAAAAATATTAAATTTTGACAAAGTCATATATACATGGTAAAGAAGGGTTGATTTTATAAGTTAAGGGTTGAAGCCCAAAAATCGGAGTGGATATTTTCGAGGAGTCCAAAAATCAGAGACTACTTTAACAGTAGAAAATTCTCAAAAATATTATTTTTTGACAAAGTCATATATACATGGTAGAGAAGGGTTGATTTTATAAGTAAAGGGTTAAGGCCCAAAAATCAGAGTGGATATTTTCGAGGAGCCCAAAAATCAAAGAATACGTTGACACTAGAAAATTCTCAAAAATATTATTTTTTTATAAAGTCATATATACGTGGTAGAGAATGGTTGATTTTATACGTTAAGGGTTAAAGCCCAAAAATCAGAGTGGGTCTTTTCGAGGAGGCCAAAAATCAGAGACTACTTTAACACTAGAAAATTCTCAAAAATATTATTTTTTGATAAAGTCATATATACATGGTAGAGAAGGGTTGATTTTTTACGTTAAGGGTTTAAGCCCAAAAAACAGAGTGGGTATTTTTGAGGAGCCCAACAATCAAAGACTACATTAACACTAGAAAATTCTCAAAAATATTATTTTCTACAAAGTCATATATACGTGGTAGAGAAAGGTTGATTTTATACGTTAAGGGTTGAAGCACAAAAATCAGAGTGCGTATTTTCGAGGAGCCCAAAAATCAGAGACTCTACTGACACTAGGGGCTTTAACCCTTAACTTATAAAATCAACTCTTCTCTACCAAGTATATATGACTTTGTCAAAAACTAATATTTTTGAGAATTTTCTAGTGTTAATGTAGTCTCGGACTCTTTTTTGGACTTGGACTTTTGGACATTTTAATG
>NC_046664.1:44122395-44123806 GCF_010883055.1 Belonocnema kinseyi
TTGCGGATAGAGGGTCCCTGTACCAAGGATTTCTGCTGAATATGGTTACAAAAATGAATAGGTAGTCGCGGACAATTGTCCAGGGGTGGTCCCGAAGGAATTAACCCCCAAGCGGAGGTGTGGAAACCGTGCCGAAAGCTGAAGGGCACCTGGGTGAGGTGTCTAGAACGGTGACTCTGGGAAACCGGGCGACCTCTCAGAGTACGCAGCCTTATCCTTGCATGTGGGGCTCTACAAGGATGGACGAACCCCTTTCCCTAGCTTCTCGTGGGAACAACAATGACAACAGCCAACATATTTGTAGTAAGTGCGGTTCAAAACAACAGAACGCGCAGGGCTCCCGACAATGGGTCGGCCAACAATGCCGACCAATCTAGAGCTGGGGGAGCCAATGAAAATGGATTTAATGCGATCGATCGGCGGGATCTCGCGACCTTCGGGTGGACGGAGCAACTGAATCACGACTTGCTAGAGTGCTACGATGCGAGTGTGGCCCGTGAACGGGGTTACATTGTAGACAAATATATAATGCAACGTCAGACTGACTCATCCGCAGGTATATATCCAGGCCCCAAACCACGCCGAGGCAGAACCCGCTACGCCTCGAGAGAGACTACTACTCTCGGCTCGATTGTACCAACATATTGAATAAAGCTTCCAAAGTATCTTTAAACCTGTAACCCAAAACTATTATTCCCACTCCTTTAAAAAAAAGTCTGATTGATCCTGAAGCAATTTACAAATTGGCGATCCTGCCAGGATTCAGCATTTCGAAGGAGAAAAAGTGCTGCATATCGCTTACCCCACTTAAGGCGTGAGGCACCCTGGGAATCACGAAGTTCCGCTCAGACCGAGCCAGAATTCCGAGAGGTGTTCCGGAGACCAAGACCCGAGTCAAAGGAGGTTTACCAGTAGAAGGAGGCTACGACTATTGCACCGTCTGCTGAGGGAGGAATCCACACTTCAAGGGACATTTTCGTCGCAGCAACCTGACTCCGAGAAGAGTAACATTCCCAGCCAGAGACAGTTGTTCATCGTCCCGATCAGGAGTCACCGCTAACCCGGTGATAATGATGTTCATCTTCTTCCTGACTGTACTCTTTACAGAGGTATGTTGAATATAGCTAGGCGATAGTAGGTTCTCATTGTCTTTTGTAACTCAGGGATAATACAAGGCTCTTAATTTTCTGCTCGTATTGAAACATTAAACGCTTAAAGTAGCTTTTGTTTGAAACCCCTATACGTTAATGGAAGCTCTTATAACTTTTTGAATCGCGTGAGAATTAATCACCGACGTGTTTCGCACGAGAACTGATGTTTTAAATCTTTCACTGATAGGAAAAATAGGGAAGAGCTTAAGAATTATCACATTAAGTACACAACATACACCATTACAGCATCTATTTTATTG
>NC_046664.1:44123906-44127752 GCF_010883055.1 Belonocnema kinseyi
ATTCTGTCACGCCTAACGGAGTGAAACCGCTCGAAAGAAATGTAGAGAAAATATTGAACTTCCCGCAGCCCAAAGACAAGAAATCACTTGAACGGTTTCTTGTACTCGCCTCTTATTATAGAAAGTTTATCAAAAACTTTTCAAAAATTGACCATCCTTTAACAATGATGAAGGGCAACAACGTCGACTTCAGTTGGAATACCAGAGCAGACGAAGCATTTAAAAAGCTAAGGGAACTACTTTCCACATACCCAGTTCTCAAATATCCGGATTTAACGAAACCTTTCATCTTGAACACCGCTGCCTCCAACGAAGGATTCGGAGTCATTTTAAGTCAGCTGGATGAGAATGGCAAGGAGCACCCTGTATCTTATGCCAGCAGAAGTTTAAATCCTGCAGAGAAAAATCACTCGGCAACCGAGAAAGAACTCGGAGCTGTCGTATGGGGAATCAAGCAATATAAACATTTGCTTTATCAACAACGCTTTAAGGTCTATACCGACCACCAGCCCCTAAAAGGATTACTCATGGCAAAACATGACAATGTAAGTAATCGATTGTTTCGCATGCTACAAAAACTCACCGACTATAAGATCGAGGTGATCTACAAGAAGGGATCCGCGAATGCGAATGCAGACGCCCTGAGCCGAGCTTTTACCACACGGCAGGAGGGAGTAGCTGCTACATCACAACAGAACCAAGATGCACCACAACAGGTGGAAATACCATGACCAACGAACATGGTAATCTACTGCAACAGTTTGAACAGTTTGAACAACTAACAGCAGCAGATGAAGATCTAAACAGAGTAATTGAGGAGCACATTGCTCGGCAAGAAACTGTCTCACCAGAGGAATTCGAGGAATTAATAAGCACACCACAACCATCACCACAATCCAGTCTTGCATCAACAGTAGCACTAGAATCAACGGAGGAACGAGAATCACCGATAGAGCGACCAATACAGCCAGAAGAGCCACAACCTTCCACTTCAAAACAACCAGAAAACAACAAACGGCCCACTCTTATCAAAAGAGGACAGCTACATGACTGGGCTGAGGAACCCTCACCACCACCACCAAGGCTGGTAGAAGTAAAAGTGAAGTTTAGCAAAATAACAAAAATCATACACGAAAACACATCTCTTGAGACTTTTACGAAACTAAGGAAAAGCAAAGCACCATCAGAAAACTTTTACTTCACAAGCGAAGAGGCAAAAAGGAAATTTTTGGAGGAGGTACCTTTAGAAATTCTCCCAATAGCGCAAATCACGCCAGAAATTATTCAGCCTATAGTTTGAAATAATTCAAACTTTAGTAAACGCACCAAACGGATCAATAATCGAGATCATACACACGACCGACGAGTCACTGTATGACAGAGCATGCACACTACTGCATTATATATTCAGATGCCTAACAGACAAGGATCTTTACATTAGGCCACTGAAACCCAAACTCCTGAGAAAACGCAACACACAACTTAGCACCTTAGCCAGGTATCAAGAGAAAGCACACACATCGGAAGAGAAACTGCTCGTCGAAATACGAAAAGACTTCACATGGACAAGAATCAGGCAGGACATTAAAGAATATGCCAAGGACTGTCAAGTATGTAACCGAAAGAGAATGACACGAAAAGTAACAGCTACAGGTACGATCATCAGTGAACCCAAATTTTTGTTTGAACAAATGGCTATCGACCTCTTTGAAAAAGATGGCGATACTTATTTCATCGCAATTGAACTATTATCCAGATACGCATGGATAATAAAAATAACCAGTAAAGCACAATTACAGTACGTCATAAGAAGATTGCTTTTTCTCATACCAACACCCGGGACGATTATCTCTGACGACGAAAACGCCATCAAATCAACGGAAGTTCTGCGACTTTATGAAGAAGAAGGAATACAGCACGTTCAAATTTCCGCATATCATCCAGAAAGCAACGGGATATGCGAACGAGTTATAGGTACCATTAGGAACCTTTCCAACTCCCAAACCGCAGTCAGTTGTGCACATCCATTAATTAACGCACTGAAAACATACAATGCAACGATACACAGCACCACAGGATTCTCACCCGTAGAAGTACTGTTTGGAAAGCAACCCGAAATCGACCCCACGATACAAGAGCGGAACAAACAACGGGAAGCCATCAGAGAAGTAGCCAAAGAAAAGATCAGGCAAAAGAAAGAGAAGAATTTAATACTTCAGAATAAAAGGGTCACGGGAAAAATGATAAACTATCAAGTAGGAGATCTCATTCCACATAAACGGAGATTCCAAGGCACGTGGTCAGAGCCCACTGTCATTAAAGAAATTAACCAACTGACAAAGACTGTTACAATAGGGAATAAACAAACACGACATTTCAACGAAATTCGACCACTTCATCGACCTGAAGGATCTATCATCGGATTTCATGATTATCCAACACCACCTGGATAAATTAAGCAGCGCCTGCCACAATTACAAGGCATGCAACCATGAAAGGAGTATCAGGGGACTACAAGCACAATTCCTTGCACTCCACGAACGGTTTACCGATGACCATCTAATAGCCAACCGGCAGAAAAGAGGACTCCTCGATTTTGTAGGCAAAGGTATGAAATTTTTGTTTGGAACAATGACTGAGAGCGATGCACAAAGCATCTCAGACGAAATAGATAAAAGCTATGACCCCAACAGAGAGGTCATAAAGTTAATACATAACCAAACGGCTCTTATGAAAACAACAATAACTCAGTTAGGGGGGGCCGTACAACACCAGAACAACGATTTAGCAATCATAGAAAAACTTGTAAAAACCGGAATTAATGCCACAAGCAATGTAGTATTTAACGATAAACTTTTCGATTCAATTTTCAACGCTAAGTTACTTATGGAAAATTTGGGAAAGATTTTAGACGAATTAGATACAGCAGTTTTTAAAGGAAATGACATTTCTAAGATACTGATACCACCCAAAGATTTTATGAATGGTCTCATAAAAATAAAAGAAAACTTAGTCAAAGAAACACCATACCCACTAGAAATAACTATTATCTATATCTGCGCATAAGCACAGTGGATATCGTGATCACCAAGAACCGTATTATATATCGAATTCACACGCCAATACCTAATTTACAGGTATATAGAGTTGTTAAATTTGTCCCTATACCAAAGACAGCATGGTCAGCCTGAGGGACACATATGATTTTGACAAACGTAACACAAGAATCAATAGCTTACTCAACAGACAAGACAGAATACACTTCCATTGATGTCAAAGATTGTATACATTCAGGAAAAATATATTACTGCAAAAACAATAAGCCCGTAACACGTATCGCTACAGAAAATTCTTGTATGATGTCCATCTTCCGCGATCAAAGATGCGAGGGTTGCGAAGAAAAATATTTTTCTCTCTCTCTGACACCTATTTGTATACGTTTAGCAATGGTTACACTCGGTTTATCCTACCTAAGACAGTCGAGAATTATGTAATCTCCTGCCCCGGGCAATTAGAACAAACCATAACAATAAATCAAGCCGTGCTTCTCACACTTAGAAACCATTGTAGAGCACGATCCTCGGATCGACTTTTATTACCTGCAATACATAATTATGATGAAGAAAACATTACCGAATGGAAAATAAATATAACAATAAACAACGCTACACTCACATACATCCAAGATGCCGATATTGTAATACCTGCATTACAAAGCCATCAAATTCATTTTGACAATTTAAAGCATGGTCCTGGACCAGTAAAATTTTATATGCACTAGGAATATTTGCGATTCTTATGACACTCTGGAAATATTGTTATTTACGAAAATTATTTGAACTAGTA
>NC_046664.1:44127852-44129487 GCF_010883055.1 Belonocnema kinseyi
AGACATATGAACGAATACAGAAGTTCCCCCAATATTATCTCTTCAGATACCAGCGAATGTGAATCCTAATATAATTCCAATTCTTGTGTTAGCGTAAATTTTTACGAGACCACCGCGAACAATTCATATTTTTCAAACACAATTAGAATCATCGACACTTGGGATAATCATTTGAAAATGGACGCCGTAAATAACTTATTATACCGCGTTAAATCTCAAGAGGGAATTGATATGACAAAAGAAGAGGCCATAGATTACGCAATGAAATTACGTGAACAATTAAAAAAACATACGTCCATGATAAAAGATATTCGCGACGAAGAAGAAAAACGCGCTGACGAGGAAAAAAGACGCATAGAAGAATATCAAGTAAAGATAAAAACCATGCAAGAATCACTAGAAAGACTGATGAGGGAAAATACTTCGACCCCGGGCAACAGTAGAACAAATCCAACCGCGATTGCACCACCCATCGATGACACCGCGACAATTTCCATTTCATGGCGTAAAGAGATCCAACAATTAATGTTTGACATACCAGAGTATAATGGCAAAATAAATGTAGAAGCTTTCATAGATCAGATTCGCGACGTACAAAAATTAGTTACCGCGGAAAAAAGTTACCTGCTAGCACAAAAGATTCGTGCCCAGAAACTGAAAGGTGACGCAAGAAAAATAGGAGATAGAATTAAAGATATCTCACTAAAAGAACTCGGCGACAGCTTGAGAATAGTTTTTGGGGTAATCGGGAAGGATTTCAAGCAATTAGTAATGGAAAGAAACTCGATGAGATAAGGAAGTACGGAGAAAACCGATAATTATATAAAACGTTATACGGAAATTGATAGGAAAATTCAACGCGCAATAGATCAGACTGAGGAAACCTTTAGAGATTTTCGCAGACGAGAAGAAAATTTAGACCGTATAAAAATGTTTGTTCGGACTTTGCGCTCGGAGATCCGGGCTACCCGTAGCGATAAAGAAACCTGAAAAATTAAATGATGCCTATAAATACGCATTAGAAGAAGAAAAAGTAATGAAAGATGATGAAGAAGTCTCGCGATACCGACAATCGAGAATGACGCAACATGCAACAAGACCCACAAGGCTATCGCGGACGAACTGGTCAAAACAGGATGAGGCTAATGATAAGAAACCGCTTGCAGACAGACTGCGCAGCGTATCTCCCGGACCAGACAAGCGAGTTTGCTCACACTGCCAAGGCAATCACGGTTCGGACAAGTGTTGGCGTAAACACCCACACCTACGTCCCAATTGAAATTTTCAGAAGGTCAGATTCAGCAACAAAGACCCCCCCCCCCAGCGCAAATACATGACACAAGAATACGAGACGGAGAGCGAAGAGGAAGAGACGGAGAGAGGAGATCAGCTAAGCGACTATTCTCACTCCGAGGAGGTGGATATCCCATAGTGTCTCTACGAGGAAGAGGCTATATGGCATCAAAGGGATTCCTCATAGACACCGGCAGTCCCAAATCATTTCTGAAAGCAAGAAATGTTAATATAAATAATATGGTATACACGAGGTAATTGGACAATGCAAAATAAAATTAGAGCAGATTTTTAATGATTTCAATATAGTCAAACACAACTTTCCAATGAGTTTCGACGGAA
>NC_046664.1:44129587-44136791 GCF_010883055.1 Belonocnema kinseyi
TGAAAGAGGGAGCTCTTCTTAATATTTTGACACCAAAATCATGTCGATACACCTTACCGACTGCGAGTAAAGCCACCCGCGCTTTAACTTGACAGACTGTAGTTCCATGGACGAAGAACGAGCTCAGATCTCGTGATATCGGGACAAGAAAGGTTATGCACATGAACAAAAGCATGCATCTTCAGTCTTCCTTTCCGCGACTGTACATCTCACGCCGTCAAGGGGGTCGCGGAATATTGAGTCTTGAATGGCTTCACAACAGGATTATTCTGGGTACAGCACATAGAGTTGCAAATGGAAGAGACCCTCTTCTTAAAATGGTCAGGAATCACGAAGACGTGTGCAAAGGAGCGTTTCTGTACAAATCAGCGGAGGAGGCTGCTGAAGCACTCGGACTTGACTTCAGTATTAGGGGTGAGCAAAACGCATCAAATCTTATCTATTTCGAGTACTCACTCTTGAAAGCCTGGATTAAGAAAGCACAATAGAAAAACTATCGTGAACAACTCCTCGATAAGAGGATGCACGGTATCTTCCACAGAAATGTGAAGGATCAGTCAATGTCTTGTGAGCTAACGTTTGCTTTCCTTAAATCGACCGGATTGAAGTCTGGTACAGAGGGTTTCATTGTTGCATGCCAAGAAGGTGTCATTTCCACCTTAACATACCGTCGCCCAATGATAACTGCAGAGCGTGTCATGAACACCTCGAGCATTTAGCTCACACACTATCTAGTTGTCCAACTCACGTGGGAACGACCTACATTCAGAGGAACAATGCGGCACTAAGAGTGCTTTATTACCATCTCTGTCACTCCTACGGCATTCACCTTAATATTGCTCCTCTAAATGCTCCTAGGGAAATTGAGTCAATTGTCAAGAATGGCAAGTGCCGCATATACTGGAACTTTATATTCTCGACAATTGTTTCTGTTGCTCACTCGAGACCTGACAAGGTTCTTCTGGACTTCGAGAAGCGAACGATGTTCGTTATTGAATTTTCGTCATCAGCTGACAAAAACATCATAACCAAGTAGAATGAAAAGAAAGGGAGGTAACGAGACCTTATAAGGGAGTTGCAACGATTTTACCCGGAATATTCTGTTAAATTGGTCGTCCTTATCATCGGCGCTCTTGGAGGTGCCAAGCTTTCACTTGCTAATGACCTAAAAAGCATCCCTGTGTGTCAACAATATGCTAGAACACTTGCGGGAAAAATGCAGAAGGCGGTTATCCTTGGGTCGCTCCGTGTTCTTAGGGTGCACGAGGCTTTTGCTGGATTGTCGTATTGATTCCTTTACAGACTGTAACCACCTATTTCACGGTCGTGAAACGTGGTTGTGGCTGAAATTTTACCGCGATTTCGCTGGAAGCGGGTGCAATTTTCCAGATTAGCACCCGCTCCCGGCGAAATCCTGCGGTTGTCTTTATGACAAATTTTTAATTCTAAGTGCGAGAATTGACAAGAAGTGGTTTTCTAGTTTTTAGGTTTTTATTTTTTTTTGTTCAAATTAATGAACTTGTTTAAACCAGTGAAATAATTAGGATGATTGTTTTTAATTTCATTGAGATATATGGTGTTACAATTTGACGAAGAAACAAAAATTGCTTGTAATTAGTTTAAATACTACGAACTGATAAGTGAAATGAAGAAACTTTTAAATTTGATTATAAAAATACTAAAATTATGTCAAAGTATTATAATAGTTTTAATTAACAAGATGTTAGGCAAGCGAATGTTGTTTCAGTAATATAATAAATTATAGAATTACATTTTATAAATGAAAAATATAAAGTTCAATATTTTACTAATTCAGAAATCTATACATTTTGAAACTACTAAGTACGTTAGGAAGCGCAATTGGTGCAAAACAAATACTCATATTGATAAACTTAAAAAACGGGAAATAGGGAAATTTTTTCATGATGGAGGGGACAAATAAGGCAAAGATTAACCATTTATTTTTGGCATGGCGAAAATAAAACAATCTTTTTATGAGAAATTCAAATTTTTAAATAATTTCTAATGATTTTACAATTTACAATAAAAAATTTTGTTAGTAAACGAAATTCTGCCTCATTTAGAATTTTTTGAAAATATCAGACACATTATTTTTTTATACACGAGAAAAATGTTTCCCTGAATAAGCAAATCGATCAAATGTTTCTTTAGTTCAAGCTGAAATTTTGTTCTTTTTTACTATTGCTTACTAGTGACCGCTGCAAAACTAACAGAATCGTTGTAATTTTTTAAACAAAAGGAAGTACTTTGAATTTGAAATCGTTAAATTGTACTGATCGAATTTTTTTTCACTTTTGATGAATCTTAACGGATAGGTTTTTTGTCCCTCAGATCAAAAACGATTTGATTTATTTTAGCATTTTTATTCAGCCCTACTTTTCAGTGCTCTTAAACTCAAATTGAAAATTGCTGAAGTTAGAAAAATTAACATAACAGTTGATGAATTAAAAAAATATTCCATTTTGTTAGTGGGTATTTGACTTTGTTCATTTCAACTCAAAAGTGTTAACCTTTTAATACTTATTTAAAAGGTACTACTATATATATTTTGTAACTGTTTCCATTTTATTTTGGATAACAACTTGCGTCTCGAGTTTTCATATTTTCAGCATGCTTTACAACGTTTTAGCATCACACTTTTTAAGAGTATTTTCAACGAGTCAGGCCTGGAAACGTGCAAGTTATTTATTTACAAATGATGCAATCAAGTGCTATAATTGTTTTAATAATTATTAAATAATAAGGACACTGACTGATTTCAGAGAATTCTTCGCCAAATACAAATATTATATTTTTAAGTGATGTGTTTTAGTTGGTTGACATCTTCTTTTCAAGTGAAAATCTATGTATATTGTTGAAAATTCAACTGTTTTTTTTTTGCGAAAGATAGCATGGCATGAGCCAACCGATATGCCAACATCTTCAGCAACTTCTCTGCTGGTAATTCGGCGATTTTTCAACATCATTTCGTCCACTGCTTGAACGTTTTCATCTGTTGTTGACGTTCTGGGACGTCCAGGGCGAGATTCGTCTTCGACATCCTCTCGGCCTTCTTGGAATAGCTCGTACCACTTATACACATTTTTCTTACACAGAGTAGACTCACTGTATACAACTGTCAACATTTCAAGAGTTTTAGAGCACTGGATTCCATTTTTCACACAAAATTTAATGCAAACTCTTTGCTCCATTTTTTCGAAAGAAGAAAATCGCTAAGCACACGAAACCCTTCTAACCTTTTACGCCTCTGCCAGAAAAACAACACGAGCTATATAGTCAAAACTATGAACATGTGATCGTGACGAGTGTACCAACACAACAAAAAAAATTTTTAACTTGAATGTACGTAGCCCGCGAAAATTGAAAAGTTACCTTACTTTTTGAACACACCTCGTATATATGTGTATATTTATGTGTTTTCGGAGAACCTTAAACAAGATTATTTTAACGACTCTCGGATATGATGTAGTTGTAAGTCGACCCTTACATTATCTTGTGTTTTCTCTAATAGTTTCGTGGCAACTCCAAAAGAGAGCGGTCTTTTATATACTCGGTTTGGATAAGAAGCCAAATAGAAAATTTTTAATTTGGCATAAATGCTCTTTCTTAAAATTGTGCTTCGATATGCAGTTACTAGGAAATCCGGAAACGTACTTAAAGATAAGTAATTCATAGCAATTCATTATAATTTTACGATAAAAAAAAAGAAAAAAAAACGAAATTTAAACCTACAAACTAAAAATAACGTCGAGATTTTGAACCGGGGGGGGGGGGGGTTAACTCGCTTTTTACTGTACCCAAGACGACTCTCTCGTTCCAGTTCTACCTCCCCCCTTTCCCAACCCTCCCTTCTTAACTGAAGTTTTTGGTGGGACTGACGTTAGAACTACAATCTCCACCGTATGACGATTTGATACTTAACTTTGACATAATTTCGACTCAGAAAATAAACTTATTGCATAAAGGTGTTAATTGGGCGTATAATCTAAACAATGAATAACACAAACTACAAAATAGCCTCGAACAGAACTGGAACTTTTAATGACAAAAGGCATGCACACGGAAAATCTAAAGGTCATGTTTCAGGCGACGAATGGAGACTGGGTGTTTGAAATGCTAGGGGAGTAAATGATCTCAAAGTAAAAGAATTGCGTGAAACTTTGGACGTGGACAAACTAGATATTTTATGTGTGCCCGAAACAAAGAAAAGGGGATGCGAAACTAAAGACATAAAAAACGGCGTGTTGAAAGGCGGATTTGAAATATGGTCAGGAGTAGACTGTGAATCACATGGTAAACAAGAAGTAGGTCTGATTTTGAATAAAAGTGCAAATCAGCATCTCGGAGACCATGGTTTCGTGTCTCCCAGACTGCTGTGGGCTAGAATGAAAGTAGGAATCAGAAGACTATTTATTATAGCATGCTACGAGCCGGTTGATAGTGATCCTAGAGAAGTAAAAGACGCCTTCTGGGACACTTTAAATGACACAATAAACATTTACGAACATGGGGAAAGAATAATTCTACTAGGAGACATGAACGGTTGGGTGGGCATCCAAAATCAGGATACAGAAAGAGCATTAGGTAATTTTTGGGATCCAAGAACAAACTATAACGGAGATAAATTAGTTGGTCTATGCTTAGAAAGGGGTCTGTTTATTACAAATACTTGGTTTAGGCATAAAATGATCCACATGTACACCTGGTCTAAAGGAAATAGCCGCAGTATAATTGACTTTCTTGTTGCGGATGAAAGACTAAGGAAGTTAGTTACGGGATATCCTTGTTAGATATACGATCGAAGTGTGTGGTACCGCAGTTATAGGAAGAATTTCTGGTGATGCGTGGTGGAATGATGAAATTCAGGCTGCCCAAAAAGCAAAAAGAGAAGCGTACAAGAGAACTTCAAACATCGCAGGTCTTAGCAATGAGGAAAGAAATAGACGTAGAAATGATTATAGGCGCGAAAACAGGATACTTAAACGATTAGTTGAAGAAAGTAAATATACAATTAGAGCAGAAGCAGAGATAAAAATACAAAACGACTTTGAAGGAAGTAGGAAATTACTCTAGAAAAAAATGAAAGGAAACAAAAGTAGAGAAATTCTCAACATGAGAAATAGTAGAGGGGAAATGGTATATGATGCAGACGGAATAATAATGGCTTTCAGAGACTATTTTAGGAGACAATTCGGAGATGAAGCTATAGGACACCACAACTGCGATGTTGAACACGATGCGATGGAAATCTCAATTGAAAAAGTCTGTGTCACTGAGGTTAGGGATATAATTAAGAACTTGAAAAATGGTAAGGCTGCCAGAGTAGACGGTATTAACGCTGAAATGCTTAAACACGGTGGCGCGTGCATTCCACATAGACTGTGCGAATTGATAAATTTATGTTTTAAGATGGGAGACGTCCCAGACGATTGGAAAAAAGCGATTGTCGTACCAATATACAAGAGAAAGGAAGATAAAATCCATTGCAATGATGACAGAGGGATAAGCTTATTAAGCACCGTAAGTAAAATATATTCAAAAATACTTATTCGTAGAGTAATGAAAATAACAGAAGCAAAGATTTGGGAAGTCCAAAGTGGGTTTATGCCAGGAAGGTGATGTACGGATCAAATATTTAGCTTAAGGCAAACAACACAAAAAAGTTTGAGAGTAGGAACAAAGTTTTCTGTGCATTTGTTGACCTAGAAAAAGCTTTTGACAAGATAGATAGAAGTAAACTTTGGGAAGTCCTGAAAGAGTATGGAGTCAATGGATATATCTTACAAGCTATAAAAACAATATATACGAGGTGTGTTCAAAAAGTAAGGTGACTTTTCAATTTTCGCGGGATACGTACATTCAAGTTTTAAATTTTTTGTTTTTTGTGTTTATGCACTCGTCACGATCATATGTGCACAGATTTGACTGTATAGCTCGTGTTGTTTTTCTGGCAGAGGCGTAAAAGGTTAGAAGGGTTTGGTTTTCTCGGCCATTTTCTTCTTTCGAAAAAAATAGAGCAAAGAGTTTGCATTAAATTTTGTGTGAAAAATGGAATCCAGTGCTCTAAAACTCTTGAAATGATGACAGTTGCATACGGTGAGTTTACTCGGAGTAAGAAAAATGTGTACAAGTGGTACAAGCTGTCCCACGAAGGCCGAGAGGATGTCGAAGACGAACCTCGCCCTGGACGTCCCAGCACGTAAACAACAGATGAAAACGTTCAAGCAGTGGAAGAAATTTTGTTGAAATGTTGTGGGTATATGTTTATGACGTCGAAACTGAAGCCCAATCGTCTCAGTGGAAGCAACTTGAGTTTCCAAGACCGAAAAAAGCACGTCCAGTTCGGTCAAATGTGAAGGTTTTGCTCACTGTCTTCTTTGATTACCGTGGCGTAGTGCATCAGGAATTCTTATCACAAGGTCGTACGGTCAATAAGGAGTAGTACCTTCAAGTTATGGGCCGTTTGCGAGAGGCCATACACAAATAACGTCCGGAACTTTGGAAGAACAATTCGTGGCTTTTGCATCACGATAATGCACCTGCTCATTCATCGTTGCTTGTGAAAGATTTTCTGACCAAAACCAGCACCACAGTCATGTCTCAGCCTCCATATTCACCGGATTTGGCCCCCAGTGACTTTTTTCTTTTCCCAAAACTGAAGAGACCTGTGAAAGGACATCGATTTTCAACGATTGAGGAGATAAAAACTGCATCGCTGAAAGAACTCAAGGCTATACCACAAAATGATATCAGAAGTGCTTCAATGATTGGAAAAAGCGTTGACGCAAGTGTATTATATCTGAGGGCGATTACTTTGAAGGGGAAAACATAAATATTGAGGAATAAATGAATATTTTTTGAGAAAACCATAAAGTCACCTTATTTTTTGAACACACCTCGTATAGGTAGAAAAGCGAGTGTAAGAGTGAATGGGAAACTGAGTGACTATTTCGATATTATTCAAGGAGTTAGGCAAGGATGCGTTATGTCTTCATGGTTATTTATATTTTTTATGGACAAGTGTTTAAGAATGGCTCTCTTCGACGAAGAGGGTGTGGATCTCGAAACAATAAGGGTACGTGGGTTAGCGTTCGCAGATGATAATGTTGTTATGGCAGAGTCTATCGAAGACCTACAAAGAATGTTGAATAAACTAGATGCAAGCATGAAGAGCATGGGCCTC
>NC_046664.1:44136891-44146168 GCF_010883055.1 Belonocnema kinseyi
AATAAAGCTAAAATAGCAATACATAATTCTATATTTGTACCGACTGTACTATACGGTAGCGAGACATGGACTTATCAAGAAAAAGGTAAGAGTAAAATTAACACAATTGACAGGAGATCCATGCGCATAATAAGCGGGAAAGCCCTGATGGACAAAGTAAGTAACGAGATAATTCTAGAAGAATGTGGTGCAGAAGAGACGCTAGTAGACACATGGGAAAGAAATCGTTTAAGATGGTTCGGATATGTTGAGAGAATGTCAAATGACCGACTAACGAAACAAGTGTATCAAGGTAAAGTAAATGGCAGCGTGCCCAGATGTAGATCGCGGAAAGAATGGTTAGAATGTGTGAATGAGACCCTAGTTAGAAGAGACATAAGAAGTCACAGAAACACGAGAGCCTGTATGAAAAAATGCATGGACATAAAAGAAGCTAGAGAAGTATGCCAGGACAGGAAAGTATGGCGGCAAATAGTTAATAAAAAGAGTGTCAGTAGAGTGAATGACGCCTGAAACAAAGACCTTGGCTACTAATGGACCCAAGTGGGGAACCTTACATACCAACTTCGTGAGGTTCTTCGCTTGGGGTGATTGCTAGAGAGATTGATCAGCAACCTTGGTCGGAGCAGTGTTGCGGAACGAACGTGTAATTACCTTAAATAGCACGAGAATTCTGGATTTCCCCTACCGAGTGAGTCACGCCTACCCCGAAAGGGAAATGGCTTAATGGTCCAATAATAATAATAAAAAAAAGTGTCGTATATTTAAAGAGAAAAGGGGAAAAAAGGACGTTTTTTGAACATTGGGAAAAAAGGAAATCTCGAGAGAAAAAGGGAAATCTAAGAAATAAAGGGGAACACTGTGCTTCCTGAGAAATGCATTTTCGATGAAGGAAGATATCACTCTTCGTTGAACAGTTTACTTGACCCGATTTGATTTTATGTATTCCATATGAACTATGTCGCTCTTACTTTTTGCTCACTTTCATGACCATACTGAATTCGCCCGTCCCATAAAATTTTATCAAGTTTCTGTGTTAGCGTATGAGTACTTTGTTAGATTTTATTATCATTCAATAATTACCAAATATGATGGGTCTTATATTTATTGATGTTTGCTTCTTAATACAATTTGCTAGGTAAATTGTTAGTATCTTTTCTATTATTTGTTCTCCAACTCCCCAAGGTTAAATCAATGATCTATCATAGTCTGAACAGAAATCGGGTTTGATCATTTTATTCGTCCTGTAATTTGGGACTTTAAAAAAGTGCGGCAAAGATCGACTTGAATCGTTCATTTTTTCGAGAGTTATCGTGTTTATGGACCTACGGTCGAATGGACAGACAGATAAACATACGCCATCGTGAAAACTTGATTTTGGGATTTAGGGAGTCTCCAAACTTGAAGATCCGTTGAAAATCTGTGGTCTCAAATTTCTGACGATTCTAGTACTTTCTCCAACATCAATGATGAGAATGTAAAAAGTGAATAATAACACTTGACTTTAAGGATGGGTAATTTCATATTTATTCACGCTCGGATAAAAAACATTTATTAGAGCTCTAAGGTAGCTAATCACTAGGAAAAATGTAATGCTTCAAGTAAAATTCTGAAATACATTTGTTTTAAATCATATTTGAATTTTTAAATTATATGCTGGATGATGAAGATTCAGGTGCCGTATGCCAAGGCAGCTGATGAGTAGGAAATGGGCGATAACCATTCATAAATATTGCATAAGGCTTTCCTCTGAGGAAAAAGACATCACCATTGATAGCTTGGATTGGGATTTTTATTGGTCTACCTGATCCTATAAGAAAAATATTGTCATTAATCAATTTAAACATTTAAGTAAATCATTAACTAAGAATTATTAAATTGTACTAAAGTGTAAGTCTACTGTATATATCTGTCAAGGAAATTAAAGCTTGAATTTGGTTTCAAAGCAAAAAAATTCTTATCAATTGAAAAAAATTATATATACTCTAACAACTTAAGCGAGGTAGGGAAATATTAACATGTGTTTTTATAGGCACTTTGATTTCAGTAAAAACTATTTTTTAAACATCCCAGGGCAGAAATAGGGAAGGATTTTAATTTTTTGGTAGATGTGGGGGAATCTATTTTCAAAATTCTTAATGATTTATTTTTAATTGGTTTTTGGGGTTTTAAATTACCGTCTCGACCGTTTTGATAAATTATGCCATCTTTGACTGTTGCAGGAGGCGCTCCACGGCGAAACAATAAAGCACCATCATGAAGAGTGATTAGCGGTGGACCTGATTCTATAGTTAATAATTAATTAAGAGATTAAAAAAATTATTAACTTATATGAATATACTAATATATATAAATATACTTAATTATAAGTCTACTAATAATTGACCAACAAAGTAATTTTGGATTTATTTTTGAATATCTACCATTTTTTATTAGTTCAAAAAAATTATAAACATCTAAAAAAATATTTAGTTAAAATAATAACAGTTATGTTGATTTAACACTAGAATATGGTTATCATATGGGCAAAAAAATTTGGTGCATTCAAGAAACTTTGTTGTTCAGTAAAATCAAATTTGCTTAGAAGGGGTTGACTTTTTAAAAATACAACTTTCTTCTCCGCTAATTAAAAATTAATAATCTGGAAAAGAAACTCTTAGTTTTTATAGAAGTTCAGTCATTCTTTTTTAATTACTTACTTATTTAAGTAACTTATAATATATAAATCACATTCTTATTGTTTAGTTGAACTAATTACATGTGTTGATTTATTCTGAGACGATGCTCTCTGATAAGAAAAAAAAAGAATTTCAGGTCGGTCAACTCATTTCGGTAAATCTGAACCATTTTTGTCAGACATAATAAGTCACAAAATGCAGAAAAAAAATATTTATAACATGATGATTCTATTTTGAAACTATTTTTTTATAAAAGTAAAAAGTTCAATTAATTATTCACACACAACACGATTAAATCAAAAACTCTGATTGCTTTAAACAAACAAAAACCTTGATTCTCCAATTCAAAGAAATTTCTGAAATCATTCAGATGCGTTTAAAAAAACGGTTTTGTAGAATGAACACAAGTTTTTTCAGGGTGCAGAAATATCTTATATTTGTTTTAGATTGTACTTTATAAAAAATATTTGCATCTAAAATCATTTTTATGCATTAATAAATAATTTCACCTGAAAGGGGCATTGGCCATTGCCGATTTTGACCGGCTTGGCGCTGGCTTGGCGCTGACGGGGGCATTGGATCTTGCTCTTTACGACTTGATGGTTGTGGACTCGATTCTATAAGAACTATCATAGAAATGTTTCTAACTGAATTTTCTCAACAAACCTCCGAATTTTGTTATTGATTCGATGTAAAGTCGGCTGATCTGACTGGAGATTTGGGTGGCGCAAATAAACAAAAATTTCGAATTTTGTTGATGCTACCTCCCCATTGTTGTTAGGTTCCCTAAGAAGGTAAATACGTGTATACAGGCTGTACTTTCAAGATCTCATTGAAAATCTTCAAGGAATGTGAATTCAACATTAATTTTTTATCGCCGGACCTCTGAGCCCCCCTCAGTGTATCCTAAAAACTAACCTATGCAATTCTCAAATGGATTTTTCGGAATATTACCTTTAATTACAAGTTTTTATCTTTCTTTTACATATTTCCTCATTAACAAGTAAATGGTAACATTTTATGTATTTGTGAATCCATTTTGTATTTCTTAAACCATTTTTGTTCAATCGAGCAACTTTATTTCCATATGATATCGTGAATTAATGGGCACGTGGACAATTTTTCATCTCTTTGGACCCCCCCTTACCCCGTCGTGGACAGCCGTGTAATTTTGTCACCCCCCCCCCCCCCCCCCCCCCCCCCCCATATGTCCACATTGACGTATTTTATGAAAATGTAGATATTATTGGTCTTCAAAGCACAATATAAAAAATTCGTTTGTACCTCGAGTATACCTTTTCTTTTTTTATTATATTTTTCACAGATTTAGGAGAACGAGTGTCCTCGTGGATTCTAACCCAACCACTTGGTCCCTCTCATGGACAAGCGTGGAATTTTCCCACCCCCCCTTCTCCCCCTCTAAACTTTCCACATGGTATATGGATGGCCCCTAAAGGTATTTTATTAATACTATGTGTTTTCTAATGAAATTACAAACAGCATTTTTTATTTAAAATCTTTGTTCATTATAGAAAATATTTATTTTTGCTTCAATCCTACTTTTTAACGGAGGAAGTTCAAAAATCTTACTTTTTTTGCTAGATTTTTAAAATGTATGAAAATTTTATCCTAAATATTACTTCTTCTACGATACTTACTAACGTTCAAACATCTTTAATTTTTCCAAGAAATTTATCGTCATGTGATATAGCAAACTAGTGATATTTTTGGAATGCCTGGGCCCCTCAAACATAGGGATTTTTTTGTATTTTTTTGTATTTAAGACAAAAATAAAGTTAACAAGCTTGGTCCAAAAATTTTTTAAAAATTAATGAGGATAGCTACTCCTAAAAGCTTTTTATATTGTGTTTATGATAATATATACTTTTCACGCACAAAGGCGATTAAGAAAATAGATTTATAACAAAGGAAGTAAGATGAAGTCTATCCAACACGAATAAAAAAATTAAGCTGGAGTAAAACCCCCACCCCAATTATTAATAAAATTGCAAAATAAGTCTAAAATCGAGCAAAGAACTAGGAAAAAATACATGCTGCACACATATAAGAGGATGAATCTATTTATGTATCTTTAAAAAAAGAGCATTGAAGAGGGTAGCTACCTCTAATTTGTTTCACATTATTAACCTTTATAATGAAACCTTTGCGCATTATTTTTAAAGTTTGTTTAATTTTCAGGTATGCGAAATGTTGTAAATGAATCGTCTTCTTTCTACGCAGGATAAAATTTATCACAAAATATACAATAATAAAATAGCTGACAACAAACATTGAATTTTTCCTGCAGTTCTTACTTGAATAATTAAAAAATTTTATCGAATTATATATTATCATGTTTACTTAATATTTTTATAGATAGGGTTTATTATTCGTTGTCAGATATTCTGTTATTGTACATTCTCTAATTAATTTTAGCATTTGAAAAGAACAAGGTGATTTATTTATCTCAGATTACATACCTTAATGTAAAACAAACTATAAAAATAATATTTGTAAGATTTTATTATAAAGGTTAATAATATGAAACAATTTAGGGGCAATTGCCTTCTTCATTGGTCTCTTTTTCTCTAAAATACATAAATACCTTCATCCTCTTTCTTGTGTGTCGCACGTATTTTTTCGGATTTTTTTTGCTCAATTTTAGGCTTTTTTTCTAATTGTATACATAATTGGGTGGTAGACTACCCCTAAGTAATTTTTTTATTCATGTTGGATGAACTTTATTTTACTTTCTGCGTTATAAAATAATTTTAGCAATTGTATTTGTATATGGAAAGTATGTATTATCTCAGACACAAAATAAAGAGTGTGTAGGGGTAGTTGCCCCCACTAATTTTAATTTTGTTTTGGCAGAAGACTTCAAATATACTTTTCTCTCAAGTGTAAAATATAAATTCTTCTATTTTGTCTTGTGAATCAAAAAATATTCAGTAAAACTTTAAAAATATGTAGGGGTGGCTTAGCCCCGTTAATTTTGGTTGTTGAAAAAATCACTTTATTTCTCTTTCATCCCGAGGAAACTTTTTCAGCAGTTTTGATCAATATCAATTAAGTTTTTGTACAGAAAACTATATATACAATCGATTCTTGACACCCCTATCTTTGGTGGACGTTTCACCTCGTTAAGGTATTTTTCCACAGATTAAAAAAATGTGTCGCTTAGTTTTTCAAGTACTGAAAGATATATCAGGGTGAATCAAATAAATCAAAGAACAATTACAAAATAACGAATATGTCTAGGAATAAATCTTCAAATTTATTAATTAGGCCATAGCATACAGAATATAAAACAAATTGGTAATATTAGAGGGTTATAATTTTGTTTTAATAAAAATTATTTTAAAGCTTTCACTTAAACAATTACAAATTTTCAAACATGACTATACGTACAAGATAAAATGATTCAAATTTCACATTAACAAATAAGACCAAGGCGTTCAGAAAATACAAATAGTTAGCAATATTATAAAATAAAAGATTCATTAAGCAAATCATAATTTTTTGCGCAATGTTAGGTATTCTACAAAAAGTTATACTATATTTAGGCTAAAATTTTGATACTTATTAGGAATCTAGCACAAAAAGTACGATTTTCTAGCGTTTTCCATTAAAAAGTTGAATTCAAGCAAAAATAAATTGTTTGAATAATGACAAAATATTTGAAATAAAAATGCATTTTCCAAGTTCCAAAATAGATCATAATATTAATCAAAACACCCTGATTCGCAATATTGTATAGAAATAAAATTGTTTAATAAAACAAATATTTAAAAAAAAATAAATCTTATAATTTATTCGTTCTTGTTGATTTATGGCTAAATAGAAAAAAGTAATAATAAAGGGCAATAGTCACAGAAAATATTATTGTTCTTGCATGGTGTAGTCTTTCGGGCACCACGAAAGGGCTTCAGAGGGGGTTAAAAAAATTGACGATAGAATCATATTACTCAAAGAGTTTTCATGAGATAATGAAAGTACAGCCTGTACTTTACAATAAATTTCTCATGTTTTGGACGTGATTTAGAAAAATTTGTTTTTTATCCATGTTATTCTTATTGGAAGCCTTAAGTGAGGTGTTTAAAAAATACGTATGTAATTTTTTGGGAACCTACAGAAAAGAAAGGGTATGAGATGCTGTCAAAGAAATTCAAAACTTTTGTTTTTTTGGGTCACCCTATCGGAGATACAGGGCGTATTATTTAACGAAGTGTCTGGCAATCCCAAAACTTGGGATGAGTAGTCAATTATTTTGCAAAATTTTGGCTAGTCATTCTGAAATTTCATGATGGCTAGACGCAGTTTTTTAAAAAATTATTTTTAATTGGCCTTTTTATCTACATAGGGAAAACGTCAAGCAAGAATTTTGGAAACAAGTCACTTTGGCAAAATTTTGTGTTCTGTGCGTGTGAAGAGTTGCAATTTTCAAGACTTGTAATATAATGGGACAAAAGTTTTAGGTATATATAGAGATGGAAGAAAACAGATGTGAATTGAAATTTTTGGAACTCATGTTGGACATCATTTCTGTTTAAAACTGTATTATTTTGCTTCCTCCTAGAGGAAGCTTTATTTTGGTACGTATGCAACATCTGAATTTATGGCAAAGATGGAGAAATTGAAAGTGTTCGGTATCAAAATAGTCATTTTTCACAATTTTGATGGAGCCAAAAGGAAACTTTCTCCAACGTATGTGAAAATTTTGCGTAACATATGTATAGGTACATATATAAGATATATGTGTATCTGAATGTAAGCTTTTTAGTATATGATTAATTTTGGTAATTTTTGTGAATCGTGTTTTTACTTACGAACAGAATTCAGAAATATTGTGAAAGTGAAAAACAGAGTACAAATAAAAATGCTCATTTTGCTAGATACAGAGAATTGATTTTTAATGAAATATTTTACTGCAATGCTGGCACTTTTATATACATATACTAGCTATTATCTCATTAATTGCGAAAAAGAATATCTAAAATTAGAATTAGGTGGTGGGATAGCGTTGAGATCATAAAGCGCTACGTGAAGAAATTTTGTATTGCTAAGAAATAATCGATTTTTATTTACTTTGCCAGGCGCGAATCTAGAGAAGTGACTTGGAGGAGCGGCGCCGGAAAATTGTATACACAATGCGAGATATAATTAATTAAATTTACAAATTTCTAACCAATTTTATACTAGCAATCGTATTTTTCGTGCTACGCGTGCGATAATATTTTTCTTAGCTGCCAAATACTCAAATATAAATAATAATAAATAATAAAAGCATTTGAACATAAACTATTCTAAATTTAAAGTATTTGAAATTAAAATTAAATGCATTTAAATTAATTAATTCCTCCAACAATTTTTCCACGTTTTTCCGAAATTAACGTTATTTTTTGCTTACTAAAAAAGATCAATATCTTTTCTTTAAATCTCTTGATCTTAAAAAAATGGACATATCAATATTAATTTGCAAAAAACAACGTTCAGAAGCGGACTGGGACTTACCAACTGACTCGGTAAAAGTCTTACGAACCAACCATTAAAGCCATTCTACTATATTTGTGTAAAAGAGTTTTAAAACATTTGAAAGATTTCCAGTGATTTGAAAGGATTTCCAAAAATTCCATGAGAAATCATAGAATTTCCAACGATTTTAGTTAATTTAAGAAATTATCAAAGCTTTTAAACATTTTGAAGTAACTCAAAATATCTTAAGGTTATTTATAGGATTGCACAAGAGTTAACTAAGGTATTAAATATTAATTATATTACTATATTAATTATATTATTAGATTAATAAATATATATTATAATATTTCTATAAATTGCAAAGAATTTTACAAAAAGGAGATTTCGCAGAATTTTAAAGATTTAAAAATAATTTAGAATTTTTGGTTAATCTGGATTTTTAAAGAATCTTCAGAAATTGCGCAAAATTTGAAAGAATTTCATAAGATTTATAGGATTTTAGAATATTGAAAATGACTCAAAGGGATTTGAAAGAATTTCCAAGATTTACAAATATTTCCAAGGATTTAAAAAATATTTTTTAGAATTCTGAGGATTTTAGTATTTCTAAGGAATTTTAAAGCCTTTCAATGAAGTCCCGAGTCAAAATGCTTCGACTTGAGTTCGACTTGGTTATGTCTTGAGTTCGCCTCCAAGACATCGATGTCTGGCTGCGTCTCAAAACTGAGTCGAGGCATAGGCCTTCGTCTTAATTTCATGGCCACGACAGGTAAAACGGCGTTTACTTGTCCTAAGTCGAGCCTTGTCATGGCTAAGACGACGTTTACTTGACTCAAGACGAGCCTTGTCTTGGCTAAGATTATCGAACCTTTTTTGACTCATAAATGGGATTAAAATTGATGAATGAAAAAATTATAATTATTAAATCAGTTATTTTTAATTTAAAAATTTAGAATCAGTGGGTCTGAACGAGTATAGCCTTTAAAAATTGTCTTCGAAAAAATAAAAATTGTAACTTTCTAGAAGGATCTCCTAAGCCATGAAAAATACGTAAAAGCAAACAGCATTTTCGGTATCATCGTCAAACAAGTATAATAAAAATAACAATCCGTAAATAAGTT
>NC_046664.1:44146268-44151656 GCF_010883055.1 Belonocnema kinseyi
AAATATACAAGATTGTTTAACCAATCACGAAGATTAGCTTTTAAGATTGTCAGAAATAACCTTTTTGTTAGGGCAGGTATTTGCTCGAAGTTATAAATCGCACGTGTTGGAGTCATAAAAATTCGACACAGGAGATAAATTTATGTCTTCAAGAGATAAAAACTTGTCTCCAAGACATGAATTGAAGTCTGGCTCCGTCTCAAAACTGAGATATGCTCAAGTCGAACATTTCGACTTTAGTATGTCTGGATTAGGGGCAATTCAAGTCGAACTCAAGTCGAAGCATTTTTATTCGGTGTATTTTAATATTTGAAGGTTATTTCTAAAGATTTCCAAGAACTTCCAATTGACTAAAAAATTTCAAAATATTTTAGAAGATTGAAAAGGATTTAAAACATTTTAGGGTATTTCTAAGGATAGCAAAGAATTTTTAAGACATTTAATAATTGAAACAATTTCCAAGGTCTAATGAAAAAATTGAATGCGTTTGTAAAGAATTTTCTACAATTTAAGAAGATTGAGAAGGATTTTATAAAAAATATAAAGGTTTAAGGATATTGAAAAAGATTCCAGGGCATTCTTAAAGGATTTTAAAGCATTTAGTATGACTTCAGAAGATTTTAATGATTTTAAGGAATTTTAAAAGCTCTCAAGGTGTTTAAATAAGATTTCTAGAATTTTAGAAAATATATGATTTCATTGAATTTCGCGGATTTTTAAAAGGATTTTATTGGATTTCAACATATTGCAAACATTTGAATTGATTGTATAACGTCCAAAGGATATAAACAGAGGCGGACTGGTACGGGGGCGCAGCCGGGCAGCCCCGGCTGCGCCCCCCTTGGTTGGCGTACCCAAATCCATGCCAAAGTGCCCCAAAACGATTATATTGTTTAAACAAATAAATATATGTTAAATTGCAATGAAAAGAGTGACAACAATATCCAATAATATCCAAGATTTACACTTGTAGTCCTATAAGTAATACCAGTAAAGTAAAAAGTGTCCACCAATTTCTTTTCACCCATATTATCCCTAAGAAATTCCTTAATGCATGTTTTGGATTCTATTAATGAAAATATTTTTAAAATGCATAATAAATTATTTAGATTAAAACAGTAAAAGTAAAGTAATACGCTTGTTAACAGCTACAGCACGGAATTTTAAATTAATTTGTTTCCGATGCAATCCCAAATATATTTATTGATTAAAAATGTATAGGACACCTAAATTAAGTTTTTATGGGCGCCCGCTAATATATTGATTTTTTTACATATGTTAACTTTCGATGGCATCTATACGTACTTTGAGGGAGTTTCCAGATCAACTAATTTATGTAAAAAGTATGACTTCATTTTCGGTTTCAAATATGAAAGGGGGCAACTCATTTCATTAATTACGAAATCTCGACTACTTTTCGGCTGTATTTAATTATTTTAGTAACTGTTAAGTTTGAACTAAATTCTTATATTAAAAGAACTACTTATTATTTGAAAATTTATCTAAAACAAATTATTAGCTTACATTTGAAGAGTTTTGATCAAAGGATATATGTATTTCATTATTTGGATATTGTGAAATATTACTATATTTTGCTGTACTTCACTATCATAATTGTTATTTTATTATAATTTTAGCAATCATTGTAATTTTTATTGTTGTTATTATGAATTACTTATTCAAATCAAGACTTAAATCTTTGCAGCCAAAATACTTGAAAACTTGCAGTTTATAGTGTGATAAGTTTTTCATTCTGGAACAATAATATGAAACAAAGTGCGAAATTTTCTAAATTACGTTCAACACTTTTATATCAAATATATATTACATTCATTGTTGTACCTCAGCCCGGGATTGCTTATTCAGTTATTAGAAAATAAAGTAAACATTTTATTTATAATGAATGATTTAGTATTTTTGTTCCTTATTTTGCTCTAAATTTTATTCTCATCTACCCTGAAAAATGTATCGCTTCAATTAATTTATATTATTACAATTAATTATATGCATGGTATTGAAACAGAAATATTTTAACTGTCTTGTGTTTATAATTTAAAGAGTTCGCCTTCTATAAATAAATTATTTGGTTATTAAAAAAACGTAATTTTTTATTTTTAACGCTTTTTTCAAAAATTAAAACGCAGCTTAAAATAAAAACAACGCGTTTCATAAAAATGATTAATAACGAATTTAGAGCTCTTTTGTGTGTAAATAAATCTTGTCCATTTTTTTTGTAGATTGTGTCTTTTAAAAAAAAATCAAAAAGTTCTTTTGACAGTCTGGGGGGGGGGTGTGTTGTCAAGTTTTACACATATCTAATCCATTCACGTTATACTCCTTAGAAACAGTTTTTCCTTTTCTCCGCTGACACGAATCCTAACAAATTCTTGTTTTCCTATAATGAAGTTTAAAAACTGGCAACCTCTAAAACTGATTGAATTCGAATTTAATAACCATAAAAATTTAATAATTATGAAAAAGCATCAGTAACTGTACATTTTAAATCAGCTTGATTTAGTTAAAAAACCTAGCGTCACAAACTAAACATTGAAAAATTAGTAACGTTCCTGTATGAGCATTTAAAAATGAAGAAACTTTGAACAAAATATTTGCGAATTTAAACTTTAATAACTAAACAAAAATTAGAAGGTATGATATCAAAACATGTACTATTATTTTCACTGTTTAAAATTGAAATATTTTAAATATTGTAAATCTTTAAAGTTTAATTATTCTTAAAGCGTTAAAATTATGTAATTCCTAATTGGTAGCTTCAAGAAAACTGAATATTAATCTGCTGAAAAATTAAAAATTAAATAACTGCAAACTTCGTTTAAAATTGAAGCATTCTAAAATTAGCTTCATGAATCTAAATTGTTAAAGATTAATCGTTTTCAAATTATACATCAAGCTTTTAAAAATCTAAGGTACAAAAGTAATAATATTTTAAAACTATTAAAATACAAATAATTTTTATCATTTTTCTACATTCCCGTGAAAAAGAAAAAAGTGAATTGATATCAAAAAGTTCTTTGTGGGGATTTGGGGTCACCGGTTTCGTTACCATGTAAATCCGCGCCTGGCTACGCATAATAATTTGAAACAATTTACGTGGGAATGAAATTGTCTCAATGTGCGAAACCTTGTTTAAAAAAAAAAAATGGATAAAAATGTATCATTTATTATGTTTTAGAAAGTTGTAACTTTCGTTGGGAGGGAATAAAAAATAATTTCTGATAGGTAATTTAATACCAGTAGAAGTGGCTCGTTTTTGTCAGCCTCATTAAGTCATACCAGTCAGACAAAAAATATATACATAATATGATTATATTCTGGAACTATTATCCTTAAAAAACTAAATAATGCAATTAATTATGCACACATTAATTATTAAAAGAAAACTTTATTTCATCTGTGACTTTATTTTTTATTTTTTTGTTTGTTCAAATAAAATATGAGAGTGAGGATTCAGATGAGACTCCTCACATACAGAATTGAAAATTAATAGCGATTTTGATTGACTTGGAAACATTGAGAGCATATAAAGCAGAGATCACTGCGGCTGAAAGTGAAAACCTCAATGGTCCATTTGACCCAGAAACAGTTTTACGATATTGTGCTCGTCGATTGATTTTTCATGCACTCATGCAAATCTACGAGCCAAAGTATAAATACTTCGTGTCGTGTCACTACTCTAGCAAAATTAATTTAAATTGATTGGTTTCAGATGCCGTTATTTTTAGTTTTAAATTCTCTCTCTTATGTTCACACAAGACTTATAATTATTATGAAAATGCTCAACAGTTTAATTGTTTTGTTTGTCTCTTACATTTCATCCTTGATCTTAACATATTATTCCACAATTAATTAACTAGTTTATTTATCGCTTGCAATCTGAAATTATGAATATTTATTTTATCTTATCAATTATGAATGCATTTGGAATTAAATGAAGATAATATATGACAATCACAAGTAAACCCTGTTCTTAGTTAAACTTTGTCTTAAGTTAATATGGGAGCATATTTTTGTGGCTGCGCCAGATGCTCAGGAAATTAATTTCAAGATGAAGGTTTTCAGGGAAGCGTCTTTGATGAAAATAATATCTAAATTAGTCACCAAATTATCTCAATTTTACGATTGGTTTGTTAAAGAAAAACGTTCATAGTTAATTAAAAAGGAGTTACAAAATTTGAGAAAATATTTTGTAATTTTTTAAAAGTATCTACATGTCCTCTATTCGTACCAGAAAAAGGTGACCAATTATACCCAACTTTAGGTCCCCATATTAATTACATGACACTTGAAAATTTCCAGCTCATTAGAATTTCCCCAAAAACAACCTTTCCAGGAGAACGTATGCAGCGGAAAATATATATGTATGAAAAAAGCATACGAAATAATAATATAATTTAGAAAATACTGTTAGTTGATATTGACATTTTAAAATTTCCCTCTTATTATAGTTTCCCCAAAAACTACCCTTCCGTTTTAACGTGTGCAACAGAACATATATATGTATGAAAAGGAATAAAAAATAATACAACTTAGAAAACACTGTTAGTTAATACTTTTTTGTTCTTTCTTGGCTCTCCTATAATATATAATACGTTCTGAAAAGCTACCCCTAAGACGTACACATCTACTTCTAGTGATCAAACACGTTTTAAAAATGTAAAACCCCACCATGAACAATGTAAAAATGATTTAAAATTCCATATTAATTACATGACACTTTAAAATTTTCCTCTTATAATTTTCTCAAAAACTACCCTTCCACGTTAACATGTGCAGCAGAACATACATATGTATGAAAAAGCATATAAAATAATACAGCTTAGAAAACACTGTTAGTTGTTATTTTTTTGTTCTTTTTTGGCTCTCCGATAATATATAATACGTTCTCCACAAACTACCCCTATGTCATAGATACCTATCCCTCGTGATCAAAAACGTTTAAAAAGTTTGAATACCACCTTAAACAATGTGAAATTCATTTAGAACTTCAAATTAATTACATGGCACTTGAAAAGTTCCCTCTCATTATATTTTCCCCAGCAACAAGCCTTCCACGTGAATGTGTGCAGCAAAACATATACATGTATGAACAAGGATAACAAATAATACAACTTAGAAAACATTGTTAGTTAATTTTTTTTCTCTTTTTTGGCTCTCCGATAACATACAATACGTTCCTTCAAAACTACCCTTAAGGCGTACATAGTTTTATAACTTGTAAACCGCTCTTGATTACTAGGGGAATGTGTATGACTTCGGGGTTGTTTTTTGGGAACGTATTATATATTATCGGGGAGCAAAAATAGAGCAAAGAAATAGCAACTAACAGTGTTTTCTAAGTTGTATTATTTTTTATGTTTTTTTCATACA
>NC_046664.1:44151756-44159998 GCF_010883055.1 Belonocnema kinseyi
GGAAAACTTTTAAGTGTTCTGTAATTAATTTTAAGTTGTAAATCATTTTAACATTGTTCCAGGTTGTTTTGCGACTTTCAAAACATTTTTGATCATAAGGGGTATGTATGTATGACTTCAGGGTTGTTTTTTGGAGACGTATTATACAATAGGAAAGAGCAAAAAAATATCAACTAAATTTTTTTAAAGTTGTATTATTTACTATGTTTTTTTCATACATATATATGTTCCGCTGCATACGTTTACATGGAAGGGTAGTTTTTCCGGAAAATTATAATAAGGGGAAAGTTTTTGAATGTCATGTAATTAATTTAGAAGTCTAAATCATGTTAAAATTGTTCAAGGCGGGTTTCAAATTCTTAAAACGTTTTTGATCTCCAGTTATAAGTTTTATGACTTAGGGTTAGTTATTGGGAACTGTATAATATATCATTGGAGATCAAAAAAGGAGCAAAAAAATATCAACTAACAGTGTTTTCTAAGTTGTATTATTTTAATGTTTATTTCATACATATATATTTTTCTACGTTAATTAATATAATAATATAATTATTAATTAATTAAAATTAATATAATAATAATAATTTTTTCTACGTTCACGTGGAAGGGTAGTTTTTTGGGGAAATGATAAAGGGATGGGGGAAAATTTGCAAGTGTTATTTACTTAATTTGGAGCTTTCAATCATGTTTACATTGTTGAAGGTGTTTTTCGCACTTTTAAAACGTTTTTGATCACGAGGGGTAGGTGTGTAAGACTAAGGGGTAGTTTTTTGGTAAGCGTAATATATGTCATCAGAGAGCAAAAAAAAATGTCCACTTATCTTTCATCTCATTATAATAATTTTTATTGAGTTTTCGTAGGTGGTGGTGCTGAATGGATGTCCTGCTAGCGCTGCCACCTTTTTTCTCAAAGTTTAAAGAGCAAAAAAATTATTTTTTAGCATAAAATTAGTACAAAAAAACCAAAACATATGGCGTATTCTGTTTTTCAATTTGCCTTGCTGGCGGCGCTGAGTGGACGGACCTAAATTTGGGTACAATCAATCAGATTTTTCCGATACAAATGGGGGCCACGTATAGACACTTAAAGAAAATTATTAAATATTTTCTCAAATCTTATAACTCCTTTTTAATTTACTACGAACGTTTTTCTTTTACAAACCAATTGTAAAATTGATATAACTTCGTGACTAATTTAGATATTATTTAATTCATTTAATTGCAAAACTTTATTTTTAATCGTTTAAAGTGAATCATTTTGAAATTAAAAATCTTGAAAACTATTGAATTTTAAACCGAAAGTTAATTGATCATGAACAATTTGAATTCATTTTTTAAATAATTTAATCAGTTCTTAACTTCTAATTTCCAAAATAATAATATTCCATTTGAGATTTTTTGATTTGTATAATTAAATCTTCAGCAGAGATAACAATGTATCAACAAACATACTTTTATTTAAAACGATAATCATAGTCTGACAAAAGATTTACGCTCGACAATTTTCTGTTTTAAATCGCAATTATTATCAACTTACTTCTCCACATAATAAAGTATATCAAATTATGTTAGCAGTTTGCACGAATACTCGAAAAAAACAACAGATTTTTTATTGATCCAACGTTATCTTTTTTTAAATCCGGCGTTATCAATTTAACCGGATTTCATATTGTTAAATACAATAGTATAAAGAATTTACAGAATGTAAGAATTGGAAATCGTAATATTTGAAACTAAATTATATTTAAATTGAAAGCAGTTAATTTTTATCAATTAAGAGTGTTGATTGATAAAATTTCTTTATTCTTGGACACGAAAAAGACAATATTTTGAATAGCATTAAAAGAAATAGAATTTTTTTACTGTCTGAATAAAAGCATTTGAAATTTAAAAATTTTTAATTTGAAGTGCTAATATTTTAAAATATTGGAATAAGAAGCTGTCAAAATGTAAAAAATTCAGGCTAACATTTTGAAAATTAGATACTTTTATTAGAATGCAGTAATGATTGTAAAATTTCTGCTTCAAATTTTTATAAAAGTGAAAAATTTTATTTTACTTTGAAAAATCTCGAAATCTCATGATTTTTTGTTAAACTTGCGACACAGAAGAATTTCAAAACGTTAAGAATGGAAAACTTGTGTATTAAAGTTTTGAAAATTGTAACATTTAAAATTCGAAAGGAATTAAATTGTATTATTTCTGAATTAAAAGCGTTGAAAATGAAATAATAAATTGAAAACTATTGAATTAAAATAATTTTCAATTTAAAGCGAATAAAACTGGACAATTTAACATTCAAAACTAAATTTTTCACACTCAATTGAAAAATTAATTCTCAAACTTTTAATTAATCAATTATAAATATTTAAAATGGAATTATTTCTAAAACCCGTCCAGAATACAAAGTAATTTTAAAGGGAAACATTCTATATGCAAAAATGTCTACTACGGAATAAGGAAGCATTTAAAATTATACAAATTTAATTTAAAACTGAAAAAAGGTTTAAAACGGGAAAACGGGGAAAATTGAAAATTTATCGTTCAACATAAAAATTCATAACTTTTCAATTGTTACAATTCAGAATTAAACCAATGCTGCAATTAATAAAGTATACATTTCAGGCGGTTTGATTTTGATCTATATAGATTTAATTTCTCAAATAAAAATCGGGAAATTTTGAGATACTATACTGAAAAATAAAATTATAAAAAATACAGTACAAGATTGCTATATATGATTTCTTACTGTTTTGGATTTATTCCAATAGTATTAAATTCAAGAGTAAACTGTTTTACGATTGGGCATTGAAAACTATTATATTAAATTGAAATATAATTAATATAAAAGTAAATATTATAATCTGGTATACGTATAGTGACTTTCAATGTGATTCGATATAATTCTTTTCCTGCAAAATGAGATTTCTGTTAAAAATCATGGTCATACTAATTGTTCAAAATTGAAGAGTTAATAAATAAATTGAATTAAATAATAACACAAAAAATAAAATAAATTAAATTAAATCATTTTACTCTAAAGTGAAAAAAAAATTCTGAAGGAGCAATTGAGCGCCCCGATTACAGAACGGGACATAACAAAAATTATAGGAAATTAGATCGCGCATATTTCTTGCTCAAGCGATAAAGTGTTAACTATTATAGTTTTAGAGATCACCATGGTAATGATATTTTTTTCGGAAGTCGATTTGTAATTAATTTTTGGTCTCTCGCTCGTCGTCACATCTACAGTTATTGAAATTTTTAAATGAAATTTGGAGAGAATATTCTCCAAAGTATCCTTAGAATGATGATATAAGCAAAAAGTTCATATAGTTATTTATAAAAACATAAAAAATGTGTTTTTCGGCCACTACGAAGGTAATTCCTCATCATCTTCGATCGCTTCGTTTATCGAGCGCAGTTTGAGAAAATAAAAAATTCCTGTGTGGAAGCTGTTCAGAAAACTGTAAGAAAGTTTTATTTGAAAACCTTTTTTCAAAAAACTGAATAGGTAATAAACTGCGAATGCAAAACTTAGAGCGCGCGAACTAAACTTTTGTAGGCGAAAAGCATACAGGCGGACTCAAATGTAAGTAATGCGAGTGGTTCCGTCCGTCTAACAGACATGGATTGTTACGAGTCGCGCGCTCCAAATTTTGCATCCGCAGTTATTTACCTATTCAGTTTTTTTAAAAAAAGTTTGCACAGAAAACTTCCTTATAGTTTTCTTACCCATTTTTTTACAGGAAGTTTATATTTGCTCAAACTTTGCTCGATAAACGAAACGATCGAAGATTATAAGGAAATGAATTCACAATGGCCTAGAAAACGATTAAAATAATCATTTATAATTGATAAAAATATGAAATTTTAGCGTAAAAAATCGACACCTTAATTTTTTCATTGAAATAGGTTTACAAAAAAAAGAATGAATTTTGAACAAACCGCGATTTCATTAAAAATTGGACTCAGTACCGTTCAGCTTTCCCTGCTTTAATTTTAAAATGCCAAGCTAACGTTTTCTAAGAAATTGTCACAGTAACCTGACCGAAAAAGCTGCAAGACAAACAAAAAACCTAAAAATTAAGCGAAAACATACGATCTTCAATGCGGAGAAGGAGAATCAATGAGTTTAATTTTAAAGACCATTGTGACTTTATTCTCTCATAATATGTGAAAAAACATTTGCATTCTTATTAAATCAGTTCTCGATAAATTTTAGTCGCTTAAAAGTTAGCTGAACGATCTGTACTACTTTTTTAGGTTTGTAGAAGAGATAAATAAAATGACAGGAAGGAATAAAGAATCCGATTGGTTTGCAGTGCATCCTGGAAAGTAGGCCAGTGCAATAGTTTCGAGAGGCAATTGTAGAAAAGAGCAAATAAAAGAAGAGATTGTGGTCGTTCGATTTGGTCTTCCTTTACATTGCGGTCTGAGAGAATCTGATCCATTCTTTGTCTTTTCACTGTATCTAGAAGGTCTCATTTTTTAAAGTCGCTATTTCGCAGCGTAGGTTACGGAACGCGATTTACGACGTCGAAATAGAACCACGAGTGGAAAGCTTTTAGCCCTTGGTAGGTCCGCAAATATGTGACTAACCCGAAGTTCCCGGGTACGCTGCTTTCATCCACCTGTGTAATCGTTCCTCTCGCTTTTCCTCTATCTCCTCTTGTGGGACAAATTCCAATTTCTCTCTCTCTCTCTCTCTATTCGCTCTTCTCATTTTTTTCATTTGGCGTTTACACGTTGCGATTTGCCAGGACGCTCATTTTCTCACAAACGAGAGTAAAATTAACAAATTATGAATTTTATGAAAATTACTACCCGTGTGACTTTATCACCTCGTGGATTTTAATATTTTTCTCCAGATTCTCATATTTTGTACTCTATAACAAAGAGGTGAAAAAATGGATACACAGGATGGCCGCAGAAAAGGGAGAAACTGAAAATCAGGGAAAATTCAGGGATTTAGAAAAAAAATAGTCAAAGTAAGCGAAGCGCAAATATAAAAAAGGGTTTCGTAGTTAATTAAGACAATTTTTGAGTCAATAGTCAATATTACATGCTTTCCCTTCACTACTCTCCCTGCTTTCGCCTTCTGTAGTCTACTTCCCTCTTCTCACTTCCCCTAATATTCCTCTCTTCTTTTCCTACACCATCACTTCTTTACCCATTCAATTACCATCCTCTCCTTTAATGCTCCATCCAATACTTCCCTTCTCCTCACTACCTCTATAGTCCTTTCATTTAATTTCTCTACTTTCCCTCAAAACCATTACTCTCTCATACTTCCTCTCTCCTCTCAACGCCTCTCATGCTTCTACACTCCCCTTGATCGAAACTACAAGACTTTCTGTCCAGGGTAGCCAAACTCTACAAAATGCCAAAAGTCGAGGAATTTCTCCAAAAGGCAATTTAAGTAACTGTTAGGAATATAGATATAACTTTTTAGTTTAATTTTAGGCTATTTTAAAGAATTCCAAGGAATTTTCAAGAGTTTTAGAAATTTGCAATGGATTTCGAAATATTTCATAGAATTTTAAATATTTTTTGGTATTTTCAAATATCCCAAGGAATTTTTAATCGATTTTAATATTTTTAAGGTATGAAAAAAATGTTTTGAAACTTCTAAAGGTATTTTTAAAAAATGCTAGAAGTTTTAAAGATCTTCAAAATGTTTAAAGGGATTTTAAAAGCTTTCAAAGTAGTTTACATAGTTTCAGGTATTTCAATATATACCAAGGTGTTTCCAAGATATTTATAAATTTTAGGACAAATTGATAAGAATTGTAAAGATTTTAAATTATTTGTAAGTATTTATTAAAATTTGATACCCTTTTCTATAATTTAAAGGTTTTCTTTTTAGAAAAATCTTAAAGATTGTAGAGCACTTGTTAAGATTACAAGGAATACTTGGGTCTTTTAATAATTTCAAGAAATGTAATAAGATTTTGAAGGGTTTCTGAAGTCAGTGAAATATTTTAGGGTGTTTTAAATAGATTTCATCAATCTGAAGTAATTTCAAAAAATTAAAAAGATTTAAGGGTAGATGAGAGTGGGGCTGACTCGGCAGTCGGTCTAAGAGGACACTTTCTTTATTAAAGAAAAATATAACCCGTAAGAACTTGTTTGTTCTTTTCAAAATAAAAGTAGGTCCCAGTGCTCTATTTTTATCGACGGAGTTTTGAAGAATTCTGTATGACATGGCAGATTTTACAATATAAAGCGTGTTTTCAGAAGTGAAATGTTTTTTTCAATGTTTGTAGAATTTTATTTTATTTTCCCTATTTTAAAAAAACTTCAAGGCACTTTTAAGAGCTTTTAAAAGTTTTAAGGGATTTCGAAAAATTTTAATGGGTGTTTAATATTTTAGAGTTTGAAGATTTGAAGTGATTTTCAAATACTTTTTGTAATTAATTTAAATTTATTTTTAATTCATATTAAATTTAGTTAATTTATACTGAGTCCTTTTAAATAATTTTGAATTTTTTCGAATTTATATAAATTATATTAATTCAGTGGAAATTCTTTAATTCACATAAATTCCTGTAAGTTCACCTAATTCTACTTAAATTATACAGATTTTAAAATAATTAGTTTTAACGTTATTTTGTTCAAGTAGGATACCATTCACTTTACAATGCGTAATTTACAAATCTGTTCATTCAGAACTTTTCCATTTAGGATTTTTATTTTTAACCGTACATTTTTAATTTAAAGAATTTCAAAATGCAGACTTGAAAATTTGAACAATAAAAAATTAAAAGCATTTAAAGTTGATAATTTTTGATAAAAATAATTTATTATTAGTTAAAATATTTTGAAGTTTTGAAAAAATTTCATAAATAATTTTAAATTTGAAAAAATTTAAAACAACTTCTAGATTTCTCAAGATTTAAAAAAAGTGTTTAAAGATATTTAATAATAAAATTTTGAAAGTTTTCAAGTTCAATACTTGATTGCTTAATTTGGAGGATTTAAAATGATGACCTGGATTCATATTGTGGGAATTAAATAAAAATCTTTCAATTCTATAATTTATAAAAGTTACACATTCTAAATTTTTCAGTTTTCATATACATTTAATTCAAACTTGCTTAATTAAAAAGTGTTAGTATCTTCCATTTAATACGCGTAAATTATTGAGCATTCGGAAACAACAAATTTTAATTAAAGAACTGTCAAACTCCAATTTAAAAAGTTTAAAATTTGAGAGATCCATTTTGAACGCTGTATGTTATTTGTAGTTTATTTTCCATTACTTCAACTAGATCAATATTCAGCTTTAGAGTTTAAATTTTTTTATTTCATTGACCGAAAAAAATGTTTACGAGCCGAGAAAAAACAAGGAAATCACCATGAACATTTTTCTTCGATTAAAATGTGCACCCGTATATGTGCGCACATACTTAAAAATCATTACTATGATAAAGTTCGATTTCCGAACACGAAAATTTTTAATTCCATTATAATATTCCTAAAATAAAATGACAGAAATACAAACAAAAATATTCGAGACGAGACTCCAACAAAAATGGTTCATACAGCCTCTGTAGCGGAACTGCAGTGCATTTAAATTCATTTGATTTAAAAATTCAAAATTTCAATTTGTAGAACCTTTTTTGTGACAAATATTTATCACAAGTTACAACATGCTTACAAAATATTCTTTAAATTACAACAACGAAAATAGTGATAAGCGAAGCTAAAAAATATATTTCTATAATTTTGTAAGGAAAGAAAAAATATAATTCTAAAAACAATTTAAATATTGCGCGCAGTATGAGTTTAGGGTGCAAATAATTGTTTTTTACAATTCCCGAATTTTACAACTGCCGTAAGTTCGTAAAAACCTTACAGATTGACTGAAATTTCATACGATGAGAAACGTCCGAGTTGAGACATTTTCTGAAGATTTTTTTTTAGTATATGATAGTTATCCGTAATTGGTCCCCTGATTCAGATTAGTCACTTGCCCTACCTTTAAGAATTGTTTCCGAATTTTTCAACCTCATTAGAAACTGCCCCTTCCTGTGTGGGGTTTCCTAGCCCTGGGCAGAAATCCTTATTGTTTCGCTCGTATATCTTTCGTGCTACTTTTTTCCAGGGAGAGTAAGTGAGGGGAATAGTTGAAGTAAGGAGGTGGAATTAGATGAAGTTATGTGCGGGATGGACGGGGAAGGAAGAGGAAGTATAAGGAGGGATAGTAGAAATAAATGTCTGTGTAGGGGGGGGGGGG
>NC_046664.1:44160065-44175708 GCF_010883055.1 Belonocnema kinseyi
CACCAATTTTTTCTGTCATTTTTTTCTTCGTTTTCCAGGAATCGAGCGAAGGGTTACGGTCACGGTAAATTACGTCTCGTCGTCGTTCACGCTGGGGGGTCTAAACCTTGTTACTCGAATTTCCAATACATTTAATTTCCAATTTCAATTTTATTTTTAATTGAGTAAGTGAATCAAATTTACCTGCAAATTGAAGCTGTTACAAATTTTTAATACTTGTAAATGAAGAGCGGATTGAAGCTACTGTGACGTTGTTAGTTCAACTGTTTAATAGAAGCTTTCAAACTTCAAAGCTTTCATACAAAAGTGTTTAAATATAGGCGATTTAAGAGTTTAAACAATTCTAGTAGAGAGGCTATTTGTATCAGTGAAATTTCACTCACAATCAGTGAAATTTCACTGATTATTATTTATAGAGTAGACCATTGAGTCATAAATCTATTCAAATTTATGAATTCTTAATTTTTTTAAACTTTTCATTAAAAATTCTTAAATTTTGATGATTTAATATCAAATTTTCTTCTTTTTAGAACAGTTAGAATTGAAAACTTGACTTTTTATTTCCGAAATCATCAAAAGTCAACAATTTTAATTTATGAATCTTCAAATTTCAAGAGATTTCATTTGTACTTTTTCGAAATTTAAATGGTCAATCTTTTAAATTAAAGGGTTTTTTTTTTATTTTGAGAATTTAGAATTACAAATTAGGTAAGTTTTTAGTTTTACAATTAAAAATTCTATCATTTTCACAATTTTTATTTGAAATTTCTTAAGTTTGGAATTCTCAGAATTGATAACTTTGACTCATCTTTGAAATCATTAAAATATAAGGATTTCAGTTTAAATATATTCAAGATCAAGTAGTTGTCGATTGTAACTCTTGCTCACTACATATCGTTCAATTGTCATTATTTTAAAATTGAAGAGTTCTTGGTTTTGATAATCTGCAATAAAAAATCCTTTAATTTAAGTTACTTACTTTCAAAATTTCTTCTCTTTGGAAGTTTTAAAATTGAAAATTGCAATTAATATCACTAAAGACATTCTGTTATCTGTGTTTAAATGTTCATTTCTGTCTTTATTTCTAGTTCTTGCTTGCATAAAATCTTATATTAAAATGAACGATGCAAGTTACTGAAAGTCAATTGAAATTGAATTTATATTAAAATTTAATCAAAGAGGAGGTAGATATTTTAATATTTATTCAAATGTATGATTAGTTATTATATTTGCTAGCACTTTTAATTGAAACATTCATTTCATTTTGATAATTACTCCTAATAATAATTATATTCAATAATATCAATATTTTATTATTATTCTTTTTTAATAGTGTTACATACAATTATACTCACTGATTAAATTAAATTTAATGAGAACAAAAATGAATTGAAATTGTTCCCGTGCAATAGGACCAAGATCGTTTACAATGAATATGTATAGAGAAAGAAATCTGCTTTAGAATGAGAAACACTTTTCACTGAAATCTATACTTCATATTTTAAATACAAAAATTTATTTTAATCTTAATACGCTCACCTTCTATTTAAATTGAATTTTTATAGTTCAAGTAAAGAAGAATTTGACAATTATCCATTTAAATTTTTCTTATTCTTATTATTTCATTCAAGAAATAATAAAATATGCTACATTTTTATATAAAAATATTTTTATTTTCGGTAATTATTATAAAACTTGCAATAAAATATAGTAATTGCTTAATTCTTCCACCTTTCAAGCATTATATTAATTTTTCTTATTAATTTTGTAACTATCTATTAATCATTAAGTATTAATAGATAACATAGTCATATTATAGCTATAGCTTATTTCAATAAATATTTATTAAAGAAATTTGAACAACAAAATTTAAACATTTTATCATTATACATTGTATCAATTGTGTGAAATATATAAATATTATTCAATAAAACGTTTATATTTATTTTTATATTATTAAATCAAACGGTGATATATTTTTTTCTAATTGTATTTCATTTTTGGAAAGGATGTTTTTCAAGCCCGGCGAGGCGGGAGGTATAATGACCGTGAAGGGCTAGAAACCAGTCGAACGACAAGATTTATTACGGCCAGTTTGACCTAATCTTTTGACTGCCACTGGCAGCCAATGCAGCCAATGACTGCCTTTTGGCGAGCCCTGGTCTAGAGGAAGGAATGCATAAAAGAGAAAGTGTGGAATGGGCGATACATAGACTTAATTATGAAATTTGCCGAACCATTGATTGCAGATTCATTAGCGTAAAATACTTTGGCTGTTAAAATAATAATTTATTAATTAAACTACCTTTTTCGCTTTACTTTCTCTTTTAGAGTTTGAACCCGTGGACTCGAATTATCTCGCCGATAATAATCATTCAAATCTGTACCCAAAAATCATCTGATGCTCGAACTGGCTGTGCAAGAACTTTCGACTAAAATCCGTACTCGATTAAAACAAAACGACTAGATATTGGAAAACTCAGCATATTTCGAAGCAATATTCAGGGTACGTATACAATAAAGCGATGAAATTTGTTGAAATGGGAATAGAATGTGGACATAGTGAAGTGAAACGTGGTACATCGGTCAGCCAGTCGAGGCTTTCCGTAGTCAGGGGCTTCGATTTCAGTAGCTCTCTAGTAGGACTGTGAGTATGTGGATTAATCTATAATGCAATACGCACATGGTATAGCCAGACAGAATCAGAGTGGAGATGAAAAAAAATATCAATGTTAAGAGGAGATATGTGAAAATAGGCATTTGTGTACAATTCCGCATGAGTGTATTACCTATACGATTTGTTTTGCGCATCCGCCTATCGGTTTGCATGTAACGATCGAGAGGTTTCGAATTTTCAATAAAGTACGCACATGTCGATCCACTTAAAAAAAAGTACATCCAACTCGTTCTCTCTTCCATGGCAGCAGACTATTTTCCGACTAAACTTCCTCACATGATACCTGATTTTATTGAGCACTTCTATTTCACTCGCTAAAATGCTTCAATTTAAAAAAGAACAAAGAAAAGGTACATTAAAAACAAAATTTTAATAATTTTACATTTATAGATGATGGCATCGATATTTTACGTAAGTTGTAAGAATCATGAAAAATTGCACTTTTTGGACCATTATTCGGAGTTTGTTAAAAAACATAGCTGAAAGTTTCTTTTCTGGGAATTTATAGTTTTATCTAATAGGGATCAGGAGGAATTTTGTGGAAGGAACGAATATTTTCTGGCAAAGCGATCTACATAAATTTTCTTCTGACAGAAATTGCTCTATATTTCTTTTTGACAAGCAACTTGGAATGATACTAAAGGACTAAAAGCTTTTTTAAATCTGTAGTCGTTAGAGGTAAGTTGCCTTCATTTAATAGTCGAAGCATTTATAAACTAGGATGATAATTTCATGTAATTAGAACTGTAAACAAATTTTTTTAAATAGAAAAGATCAACTTGAATCCTTTCTTATTCATTATGTATTGCATTAGAATGAAATATCAGTTTGCTCTATGTAATAATTAATAATTAATTAAGAACTATTAAAAAAGAGGGCTCGAAAGTGTCCAAAATGGTCTCGGAAGAGGGAAAATGGGATGATTTTTCACAAAAATAGGGTAATACATTTTTTATAATAAGATTAATGTACAGGTATCATTTAGTATGAAGCGCTTAAGATTTTAAGTGGAGGTAAATTACATTTTCAAGAAAATTGTTAAATTTTCAAACAATAAAGATGGATTTTCTACCACCAGATATGAATTTTTAATTAAACAGTTGATTTTTCAGGCTGAAAACTCGGATGTTTCAAATAACTGTTGACTTTTAAACCCAAAAAGATATAGTTTCAACCAAAAAGGATTATTTTTCAACCAAATAGGTTATATTTTATACCAGCAACCGTTTTTGAACACAATTGTTGAATTTTAAAGCAAATAGTTGATTTTTCTACTTCCAAAGTCAAATTTCAATGGAATAGATGAACTTTTAAACGAAAAAGAATAGTTACATTAAAAAAGTTAAATCTTTAAAACTAAAAAGATGCATTTTTTAGAAGACAGTTCGATTTTCATAAAAAAAAATAAAATTATCAAAATTGTTTATGATAATTAAATTAAATATTATTATAATTATTTCTTTTTTATTAGCGCAGTTGCAATAATTACAGCTGAAATTAAGTTTATTCTGTATTTGCTCGTCAGATAAAAATTTATGAATCTGAAATGGCCAATTTCTTCACTTTATTTGAATACATATTGTTGCTCTGTGTACAAAAAATTGCACACAATTGTTGCAACGAAACAAATTTTCTATTCAAAAAGAAGTTTCAGAAAAATGAATCCATTATTAAACAAACAATTACATTTACAATCAAATAGTTGAACTTTTAAGTGAAGTAAACGAATCTTTAAAAAAATATTTCAATTTTTAAATTTCAAAAATGAATTTTCAACTAAATGGACGAATGATAAATTCTCAACAAAAAATGTAATAGTTGATATTTATACCAGATAATATTTCATTTTAATTAAAAAACAGTTTAATTCAACCCGAAATATTAAATGTTAACCAAAAGTGAGCAAGTTTCAAATTAGAATGATTTTTAATTCAAAATAAATAATATGACAATCCAGTTATTTAATTTTTAATTCAAAAAAGCGAATTGTTTAAAAAAACAGGTGAATTTTTTACCCAAAAATATGGGTTTTCATTCAAAATTTTCGGTTTCAAACAAATGGTTCAATTTTATACAAAAATAAAATTAGCTTTTTTTACCGAAACCAAAAATGTAATAATTAAGTTTTCGCTTATAATTTTCATTTTGAACTAAAAAATAAACGAATTTTAAAGAAAATATTTCAATTTTAACCAATAAAATCAGTTTTGAACATAATAGTTTAACTTCCAACCAAGTTCACTGGAACTGCAAGTAAAGAAGCTCCCTCAGACCCAAGGGACTCTACTCAGCACTAAACTGCCGAGGCAGCCATTCTCGGAGCGACGCGGCGTTAATCCGGCTTGCTTCAATCCAAGTTCCAGTGTAGTTGGAAGTTAAAGGAAAAATATGAATTTTTAATGGCTAATTTAATATTCGAATTATTAACTAAAGTGATCAATTTTTAGCCAGTAGTGGATTAATTAAATTTTCAGCTGAGAAAATTATTTTTTAACTGAGAAAAAGTGAATTTCAAACAAGATAGTTCAATCATCAACTAAATAGTAGATTTTCTAAGCGCAACAGATAAATTTTAACCCAAAAATATTATAGTAGATTTTTCAATTAAAAAGAATGAATTGTTACCCCTCGCTGTCAGTGTCACGCAGTTTTTGAACAACCCCAAGATAAATTAAATAATTTGCGAATAATAATGTATCTGACCAGCTATTAATTAAGAAAATTAAATTTAAATTGGTCTGCTGCAATTTCTTGATAGTTAAATTAGCAAACTATGCTTAAGAGCTCTTAACCTTTCTCAAGTTTCGAGTTGCAACAGCACAGCGAAAGATGCTTTCGACTCTAACAGAAGCTTTTTCTGTTTACTCCTATGTTCTGACCCCTCAAGCGAATCTCTCGTTTACATATTCTTACCTGGCATAGTCCTAAGCTAAAATAAAATATCGTTAGTCATTTAGTAATGAAAAACCGATATTGGAAATAATTGGATCTTTTTGTGTTGAAAGAAATAAAACAACGGAAGGAAGTGAAAGGTTTTAGATGACCAAGAGGATTAGATACAAAGGGAGAATGGATAGGGGAGGAGGAAAGGGTCAGAGTTCAGCAGAAAGCAGACTCGATTCAAGCGACCATTAAACCCCTTATACCAGAGGGTAGGGGGTGCGAAAATGCACGTCCGTTCGTTGTTTCTCAAGTTTCCAATATGACCAGTTCACGTAAAAGGAGAATTAAAGTGTAACTGCATTTCGTGTGAAGAAGGTAGAGAATTTTACACAATGCTATTGCCCTTGGGAGAAATCGTCTCATAAGACCAAGAAGATTCAGGTCGGTATATTCAAACATTAAAAAAAAATTAATATAATTTAAGGTGGAGGAAGTGGAATATTTCAAACAAAATTGACGAAAGATGGTTATTTAAATTAAATACATTCCTCAATTAGCTAAATCTTCGAGTATCGACGTGGGGTCTTTCAGACCGCACAAGGCTTCTGATGTGTGTGTCCCTGGCCTTACACGAGGCTGCCGTTATTAGTAGCTTTAGTTTTACTATAGTTATGCTTTTCCTAAAATAGGTGAACAACGTGTGGTACTTAATGTAATTAGTGAGCAATATCAATAGAAATCTCATGAGCGGTCTGTGAGACCGCATGTCCGCGGCAGCTTCAGAATTTTCTATTTCTGTTTTAATTTGTTTTAAGTTATTTAAAACACAGTATCAAACACACAAAGTTGAGGTTTATTCTAATTACTGCGGGTAGCCTAGAGTTCGGACCGCGGCCGACCAAAAAAATAACACGTCCCTATTATCTATCATTTGAGCAAGAAGTAATGGCGTGTAATATTATCAAAAATAAAAGTTCGTGTTTATTATTTTCTTACCTAATCGTATGACCCTTAAAGTACAGTGAAACTCGGAGACTGTACCGGTTTAGAGGCTCGCAGTGGTAGAAATAAACCCCAGAGAGTGCCACTTCATATGTAATAGCTTTTTTTGTTTACGCCAGAGTGATCACCGCACACTTCCCGAATATCCTTTTACTCCTACCTGCAAGACTGTACTTGTATATGTTAGATAACAGAATTGTGTTTACTCATTTAATCAGATATAAATATGTAAGCGGTTTGCGAGACTAGTAATTCGAGGTGTTGCAATGCGCAAACTACATGTAAATCTCAACTGGCGGCCGCCTTGGCCTTTGTCGAAAGAACTATCTTTTTTGTGCGGTTGCTAACCGTGATTCTAAATTTTAATTTTCTGCAAATACAATTCATGTTAAAATATCTCCAGCTTCAGAAAGCCGAATCTCTTTTTCTCCTCATTTACCAAATCTTATTTCATTAAATCAACAGCTTTACTTTGAGCAGAATTTTTCCACTTTTCTCTGACACTCTTAAGTGATAAAACTTTGGACACAGAGATTCAGAAATACATTCACACAGCGGATAATGTGGCTAAAAAAATTCATAATCGAGCAAGGGAGGGTTTGCAGCGGAGCAGCAATTTCTTTCTGCTATAACTTCCCAAGTTTTTCACGCCAGGACTCCTTGCCCTTTCGCTTTATGCTTCTCCCCCTGATTACCTTGTTTTTTCCCAGCGGGACTGAAAGAGCGGAAAAGAAGAAAACTTGGCCGTAGATTTGCTAGAAGCCCTGGAAAAATTATGTCCCACGTCGTCAGCAGCGATGAGCATTGAGAAATGCCGGTTGGTCTTCTGCAAAAGGCGGCCTATTGTTCTCTCTTAAAACATCGAGTGCGTTTCTCCTCGACGTTGTTTGTCTTTGTTGGTTTTCTCGTCTCAGTATTCCTGCTCTGTTAGGTCTTCAGTTGTCAACCAAAAATTTTCTTTATACTGGTTTCACATTTTCTGAGCCGATTCACGATAATTGGAGTCTGCCCTAAGTGTCTTTGTACGCCGAATTCTCGGACAATTCTTCCCTGACTTCGAAAGAAAAATTAACTGCACTCTCTAAAAAACGGAAGGAGGAAATAATGAGAATAATGAATTGTTGGTCTAGAGCGAGTAAAAATTATTCTTCAGGCTGTTTTTAAGAAGAGGGGTTTCCTTATTCTATAGGTCCAATTGTTTGCTCTATTATCCCGATTTATAATAAGTAGCTTAAATTGATCCAATTTAGGTGTTTTTTCTATAATTGAAGATTATTAATTTTTCTTTATTGAACAAATAACATTTTTTATGTAGATGTTTTTACCATCGCACTTGTCTTAGTGGATTTTGAAAAGACTCTTTAATAAATGGAATTGCATCACGTCCAGAGAAGCCTCAGATCTGAAAATGTTCACAAAAACATCACCCATGAAAATAGAAATTTTTTTTTTAAATTTTAATTAAAATGTTTGTATTTATTTTTCTCTAACAATACAGATCTTCATAAGCTTTTATTTCAAAAGAACAAATTTGAAAACCGCATAAATATGTGGGCTGAAAATTAATGTCTCCACAGGAAAATCAATTTTTGGCATTGAGTATTCAATCGATTTGAAAGCATGTTCAAAATTAAACATTTGTCCATTTCGAAAAGATTTAGGTGGTTCGGTTTTTAATAACAAATTTCTTTATTTTTTGTTATTTAACAACAAAATTGATATTTATTTGTTCTCACTTTTCAGTCTTTTACTGATGCTGACACTGTTTAGAAATAATTTTCAGTAGGTTAGAATGCTTCAAGAACATTGTCTAATACACTGAGAAACTTGGTACTGGAAAAATGACTAAATTAGGTTACAATCGAGGGACCAAGGCTAAAATTCGTATATTTTAATACAATAACCGTAAGCTATGTTATTTTTATATGAAACTTTCTTATTGATAATACGAAGTCTTAGTATTTTTATAGTAAAATCCCAGATAGGATAAATTAGTAGAGACATAATTAAATTATGTGAAAAGAGTAGAATTAATAAGCACCTAAAATAAGATAAAAGGCTAAATTTGTAAGAGGAATTGCTATTGTCTGTAGGAATATAAATTATATTACGACACGTTCTATTTTTTGTATTATGGAGTAAGACAAATTCGGAAGATCGATCTCGATTATTAGTAAGTGACTTAGTAAGCGAGCCTAGCGTTGAACCGAGTGCAGCCGAGCGTAAACGATATCAAGATAATTCGAAAAGTTACAATTGAAAAACAAATTTTCTACAGAGAGCAAAAAATAATTTTTTAACCTCGATATTAGGATATTTGATTACGTTAAGATATAGTACTTAGAATTTTAAAAATGCCATCACTGTGAAAAATTAATAAATAATTTAATGGAAGTCAATTTGAGTGCTAGCATTTACTTGATAAGAGCGATAAATTTCTGGATCTCATTATCTAGTTTAGCCGAATGGAAAATCGCCATGCTGCCGCGCTTGGAGACCCGTGTTCGTTTCCCACCAGCTTTACTTCCCAGTAGGCACAAAATTTGGCGACGTCTTTACGACATCTTCATGACATCTTTAAGACAACTTTACGACATTCTATGTCCATGTCGTTTCGGTGTCTTTGCGATATCGTAAAGACATCGTCAAATCATACGACTTACTTACGATATCGTAAAGACACCTTAACGACATGGGCATAGGATGTCGTAAAGTTGTCGTAACGATGTCGTAGCGATGTCGTAGCTTATAATATAATATTCCTGCATGTATATAATAATGTATAAACTAAATATAATCGTGTGCACTGTATAATTGCAATTTAAATAAATATAATAGTGCAAAAAAGATCAACATCCCATAATAAATAAGTTTGCACTAACGTCGTATGCTCGTGTAAAGGATACGTATCGTGACCTTCAACGCGACGCGACGCATGTTGGGCTTATTTTTTTTCTTCTGCTAATCTGACTGCACCAATTTTACTAAGACGCTTACTAAATCAGTTCGCTGGTCTCTCTCGACGTTACTATAGTCCTTTGCAAATATTGCAATCTTCTGTTGAAATAAATGTAACATTTTTTTATTTTTTTCCAATGAATTTTGTAGTTTGGCATGTAGTTACTAGTTACTACTCGGAGTAGTAAACATTACAAAAGTTCCGCTATGTCCCTCCATTGCAAACTGAAAATAGTAAAATCTAGTCTGATTTTTAGCAAATATTGCAGCAAAAGATTTCTCCGTGTACGTTCTAGACAAATTAATGAAGAACAGTCATTTCTCGGGATTCGAATAGGTTTTATTTTCATTTGGAATTAACTAAAAATATCTTTTAAATAGCGCTTTGCTTTGATACTTTACAAATTTGCAAAAATTAATCGTTAACAAAATTTTTTATACAAAAATTCAGAGTTTGTCTACTGTTGAAAGGATGCGCTCACTTTTTTACGTAAGCAACTAAAAATGTGTTTACGATGAATTTTTGTTGGGATAATGTCGAATTTACAATAATTATGAATGAATTGAACAATTTTCCTAAAGAAATGCTAAGTTTGGATATTTTACATTGAATAAGGACAATTTTCTTTGCGACATCCATCAATAATGTCTTTTTGATGACATTTCACTGTGATATTTTTGAAGTTAAAAAAATATAATTATTTAAATGGAATTGATTAATGAAGACTTATCGATACCTTATTTTTTCTGTCATATATCCCAATCTGAAAGATGTTCTTCGTCGATTTTGTAAACAAAATTTGAGTGTATTCGTTAAAAAAAGTCAAACTCTGAAATTGTTTATGAATATTGTTTAACTCACTAACAATTTTTCTCAGTTTTGAAAGTACCACACTGAAGCGTCATTGCAAAGAAATTCATAGTTGATTCTGTCAAAAAAATTAAAGGGGTTTTTTAAACAATAGAAAAATTCTGAATTTCTTTACGAAGATTGAAGAAAAATATTAACCAGTTTTTTTTCAAATTGCAAATTTTCATAGCAAGAAGTCATTTAAAAGGTATTCTTAGTTGATTCCGTAAAAATTGAGCCTATTTTTTGAAAAATATCTAAACTGTGAATCTTGTTATAAAAATTGCTTACATAATTTCTACGTAGCATCTATTTTTACTTAATCGTAATAAAACATGAATTTTTCTTACATTTTATACTAAAACTCTGCATTTCAATGAGCTCAAAAGTATCTATCCCAAAAAATAAATTTTCTTCATTACTTTGTGTATAGCATAATTAACAATTTGTTTAGTTATTTTCACCTTCTGAAAAATATTTACAGATAGTTGTAGAACAGATAACAGATTCTCTTTGGAAAATATAAAAAAATTCTAAAAGTACTTCTAAAAAGTTAAGAAAATGTCAATTTTGTTGTTAATTAAAAAGTTAACGAAATTTTTGATAAAAACTGGGAAAGATTTTCAAATTTTTGAAAACTTTTATTAAAAAAACTTCCAAATCAAATAAATAGTTTATTCTAAAATTGGATTTGTCTATGGAAATATTTTCCCCCATCGCCATTATGCGCACAGAAAAACAGTGGGTTTATTTTTGTCGCGGCTCATTTGTTATACTTTTGAGTATCGACGATTTTTTTTGTGCATCGATGAAAGCCCTATTCAAAAAGCCTAAAAAAGGAAAAAGATTGCATAGAGTAGAACCTAATTTTAAGTTCTGAGAATAATTAACTGGAAGCAGTCTCTCGTTCCCGAGAGCACAAGAAATGTCATCTATTTCTCTCTTCTATTTATTCAGATGCTAGCAAGCTCTGACTGCAGTTTGAAGCTCGACTTAAATATATCTCTTTGGTGTCACTCCAGACGCTCAAAAACTGTCGAAAAGAGCTCGAAGAAAGTTGTGAATAGCGGAACTGAGAAATCTAGGTCGTCTTGCTGTGAAAATCACCTGGGACGTTAGTATACATATATCAGAGCAGAGATACATAAAGCAGGCATGTGCTTAAGTATTAAAGCTTCATCTAGCCGACAAGCGTCAACTAATTAGTGTGCACCCAAAAGACGTCATGCAGTTATACACCATCCTTTTAAGCATGAAAAAGGAATGCCTTCTACATCAAAGGACCTCTTGAGATTACTTCCTTTAGTCATTCCTTGAAATATTGAATGACAGTTTTTCATGTTATGAGGTCATGATAACGAAAGTGGAGTGTAAATTCATATACATTCATATACTCGAAATATGAAAGTGATAAAGGATGTGATAATTAAAACTGAAATCACTGCATGAATTTTAAATAATCTACGAAGTCGAATATCCAAGAATTTCAACTCGGATAAAGCAAATAAAAAGGTGCTAACTCGTGGATGCAAAATGAAAAGGTCTTCTTTCTCCTTCCTTCTCTTCTTCTCCATCTTACACAACACTTGTTTCATCCAAACTTCCGCCATTTCGTCCACTCTTGCAGGCATTGATACCTCGATGCTTATTCCACTCCTTTCCATCCCTCGCAATCTTCTCCGTAGGAAGTTTGAACCTATTAAAACCCTCCATGCAGCCACACATTATCTCCTTTCTCTCCTTTCTCACACAAGTATTGCGCTCACTCCTTTGACATAACCCACTCGTAATTTTTATCAATTCTTAAGCTTCTTATTATATCCTTCTGTGCTGCCTTATCTCTCTCCATGCCATTTCTAATTACCTCATACACCTTTCCTCCAACCTATTGTATCCTTCTCACTCCATCCATTTGCAACCCATTGCTGCTAAAATACCTTTCAACCTTTATCTTCAAATCCTCTCTCATATTTCCTTCTGCGACCAATACCTCCTGACCAGCTTACTTCCCCCTGTTTCAAAAATTTCTCCTTATATTCGCACGATCGACTCCCAGTTAGAATCCATATACTCGTCTCCCCGCCTCTCTGTCCTAACAATATAATTAGGTGTATTTCTTGCCGACCCAGATTAACATCGGACAGCAGATGAGTCCAGTCTGAAGTTGCGCACTGAGCCTAGGTTCGGCTCCCTCGTTAAGAGGAGTGGTGGGAGAGCGCGCTACGACAGACACACAAGATGTTCTTCCGCCACTTCCCCCTACTGAGCAAACAGGAGCGGATGAGCCATGTCAGAAGTAGAGCACCGAGCAGAGCTGCTAGATCGAGCCTGAAATTTACCCCCACCATACCTACCGTAGGGGAGCCGCAAAACCCGGGTGCATGAATAGCACTGTGAGTTCGTGTGTAAGCCGAAAATGCACGATTCAACTTCGGTTTTCTGCTGTGCGATGATTGTCGCTCTGAAAGCTTTGGAAGACTTCGGTGGTCTTCTATTTATGTCTCGATCCGCACTCGAAAGAAATGGAAGAAATTTTCGAATTTAATGTTTCGCGTGATTCTTTATTTAATGCATGAGTCGATTTTGAGGTTATGTTTTTCAGGTGTATATAGTATGCATATTATAACTACTATATATATATTATTAATGTTAATATTATAATTATAAAATATAGCATTAATTTTAATTAATAGCTGACTAACTTTTAATAGAAATAGTGAAACATTTAAACCAAACCAAAACAAATAAAAATTCTACAAAATAGTTAAATTTTCAGATTAGGAATTTTCAACTAATTTGATAAATTATCAACCACAAAAAACACTAAATTTTTAACAAAGCAGTTTCACTTTTAACCGGAAAAATAAAAAAAATAGTTGAAATTCTTTGAAAGTGCTTTAAATTATTGAAATTAATTGAAAATTCCTTGAAATGTTTTAAAACATCCTAAAATATTTAAAATCTTTTAAAATCTCTTGAAATTTTGAAAAGCTCTTGAAAATTCTTTGCAATTTTAAAAATACCTTAAAATATTTTAAATCCTTTAAAATCACATACTAAATAATTGAAATCAATTGAAAATTCCTTAGAATCTAGTAAAATGTCTTAATATGTATCAAATCCTTTAAAATCTCATATTAAATTACTGTAATAAATTGAAAATTCCTTAAAACCTGTTAAAATACTCTCAAATATTTTGAAACCTTCCGAATCTTTTAAAAAATCTTGACATCTTTTAAAGATTTTTAAGGAACTTTGGAGTTTTCTTTAACAAGCTTCATATAATTATTGAAATTCTTTGAAATTACTTTAATTTTTAAAAATGAATTAAAAATTAAGTGAAATCTTCTTAAACTTCCACAAATATTCAAAATCCTTAAAAATCTGTTGAAATCTCTTGAATTGTTTTAAAGCTCTTGAAAATTCCTTGAAATTTTAAAAATACCCTGAAATATTTCAAATCCTTTAAAATCTCATATTAAATTACTGTGATCAATTAAAAATTCTTTGGAATCTTTTTAAATACTCGCCATGTATTTTGAAACCGTCAAAATCTTTTTAAACACCTTGACACCTTTTGAAGATTTCTAAAGTCCTTTGGCATTTTTTAAAATAACTCTGCTAAAATTGTTAAAATTCCTTAAAATTATAAAAATAAATTGAAAATTACTTGACATCTTTTAAAACATTCACAAATATTAAAAATCTTTTGAAATTTCTTGACATTTTTTTAAGCTTTTGAAAATTCCTTGAAATTTTGAGTCCATCTTCAAAACTCTAATCTACAAACATTTCAATATTTAACGTTTTGAAACTCTTCTTTTTTTAATCTCAATCTGAAGCTTTACAAAATTTCAAAAGATTTGTAAGGATTTTAAATATTTGAGGATGTTTTAAAAGAAGTCTAAGATTTTTCAATTTATTTTTACTATTTACAGGATTTTCAAAAAATTAAAAAATATTCAGAAGGCTTATTTTTTAAAATTTCAAAAGATTTTGAAAAATTTGGGAGAATTTTAAAGATTCCAAAGAATTTTCATTGACTACAGTAATTTAATATGATATTTTGAAAGATTTCAAATATTTCAGGGAATTTTCAAAATTTCAAGGAATTTTCAAAAGCTTAAAAAAATGTCAAGAAATATCAAAAGATTTTTAATATTTGTGAATGTTTTAAAATATGTCAAGTAATTTTTAATTTATGTTTATAATTTCGAGGAATTTCAAAGAATTTTAACAATTTTAGCAGAGTTATTTTTAAAAATTCCAAAGGACTTTAGAAATCTTTAAAAGGTGTCAAGGTGTTTGAAAAGATTTTGAAAGTTTCAAAATTCTTGGGAGTATTTAAAAAGGTTCCAAAGAATTTTTAATTGATTACAGTAATTTAATATGAGATTTTAAAGGATTTGAAATATTTCAGGGTATTTTTTAAATTTCAAGGAATATTTTCAAGAGCTTTAAAAAAATTCAAGAGATTTCAACAGATTTTTAAGGATTTTGAATATTTGAGGATGTTTAAGAAGATTTCACTGAATTTTTAATTCATTTTTACAAATTAAAGGAATTTCAAAAAATTTTAATAATTATATCAACGTTGTTTAAAAAATTCCAAAGTACCTTGAAAATTTTTAAAAGATGTCAAGATTTTTCAAAAGATTTTGAAGCTTTCGAAAAATTTGAAAGTATTTTATAAGGTTTTAAGGAATTTTCAATTTATTAAAGTAATTTAATATGAGATTTCAAAGGATTTGATACATCTTAGGTTATTTTACTAGATTCTAAGGAATTTTCAATTGATTTCAATTATTTAGCATGTGATTTTAAAGGATTTAAAATATTTTAAGGTTTTTTTAAAATTGCAAGGATATTTCAAGAGCTTTGCAAAATTTCAAGAGATTTTAAAGGATTTTATATATTTTAGGATGTTTTAAAATCCTATTTAAAGCACTTTTAAAGGATTCCAACTATTTTTTTTCAATTTTTCCGGTTACAAGTGGAACTGCTTTGTTAAAAATGTAGTTTTTTTTTTGAGTTGACAATTTATCAAATTAGTTTAAAAGTTTCTTTTCTGAAAATTTAACTATTTTGTAGGATTTTTTTGTTGTTTTTTTGGTTTGAAAATTAATTTCTGTTAACTACAAAAAAGTTCATCTTCTTATTCAAATTTTTTTCATAAAGCTAATTGTTTTAGTTAAAAGTTTAACTATTTCTATTAAAAGTTAGTCAACTATTAATTAAAATTAATGCAATATTTTTTAATTATAATATTAACA
>NC_046664.1:44175808-44180832 GCF_010883055.1 Belonocnema kinseyi
GACCTGAAAAACATAACCTCAAAATCGACTCATGCATGAAATGAAGAATCACGCGAAACATTAAATTCGTCAATAACTTCCATTTCTTTAAAATGGGGATCGAGATATAAATAGAAGACCAACGAAGTCTACCGAAGCTTACAGATCGACAATCATCGTACAGCAGAAAACCGAAGTCGAATCGTGCATTTTCGGCTTACACACGATCCCACAGTGGTAATCATGCACCTTCTGTTTTGCGGCTCCCAAACGGTAGGTATGGTGGGGGTAAATTTCAGGCTCGACTGGTAGCTCTGGCACCGAGCCTTGACTTGGCTCCCTCGTTGCGGGAAAAAATGTTGGGAGAGCGTCGTATGTGCCCGGGGAGCGCGCGCTCTCCTGCCATTCCGCCCCTTGCGACAGTTCTCCGCAGCAATGACCCGACCCGAGGCTCGGTGAGCAACATGAGACTGGACTCGTCCTCTCTCTTCTCATCACTAGAAGATCAAAAGATTCTATTCTTCTTTCAAAATCCTCTGCAAAAAACTTTTTTCTCAAACTGTAAATCTCCGTCAGCACCAAATTTGCTCTGCCAATTCTCTTTTGAATTACCATCGACTCTCTTATTCCTCTGAAACAGGAAGCCCAGATACACAAGCTCTTTCAGCACTTCCATCGTATTTCACTTGCACTTCCATTCCCCCCTCTCTTTTAACAACGTGTATCAATTTTCAACCTAAACGGATGAATTTTTAAACATTAAGTTGAATAAAAAAAAATTAACAGCTTAGCAGTTTTTTTAATTCAAATAGCTGAACTTTTAAGCATCAGAGAGAAATTTTCAACAGAATAGTTGAATTTTTAACTCACAGAAATAAATTGCTATCAAATAATAAATAATAGACAAAAAATATTTAATTTCAACGAAAAACAGTTATATTTTTTAATTAACCAGTTTAATTAATCAGTTAAGAAGATTAATTTTTCTGAAGACGGTTGAATTTTCAATAAAAAGAGATTACTTATACGCGAGACATATTATAGTTAATATTTCAAACGAAAACAGATTTGAATTTAAATAAAAAACAGGTAACTTTAACTAGTTTTAGGTAATATGTCAAAATAAAATGATTTTTCATTTAAGAGAGAAAAAACTTCAACTTTTAACCAAATAGTTAAACTTAACCACAAACGATTAATTTTCTACCAAAAATTAAATAGTGAATTTTCAGCAAAGAAAATTAGTACGAAAAAATACGAATTTTTACAAAATAGTTTAATCTTTTAACTGTAAAAAATCAATTAGGTAAACTTTAAGTTTATAAAATTAATTTTATTCCAAAATAAGCAAATGTAAACTACATAGTTAATTTTTTAGGCGAATAGTAGAATTTTTACCAAAAATTTTAGTTATTCAGTTCGTATTTAAGCCAAAAGACGAGAAAAAGTGAAAGTTATTGGAAAACAAGGGAAAAAAGAAAAAATCTCTAAGAGAGAGAGAGAGAGAGAGAGCGTGTGTGAAGTCTGTATTTAAATGCTTTGCTTGTGACATGAAATAACTATTTTTTATTTTTTCAAGCATTTTAAAAATATTGTTATTCACATTTATATAAGTATAACCTAGTTTCTACACAGCCTCATGAATCTTTTTTTTTTATGGGAATGTAATCTAAAGCAGAAGTTTTCCAATTAATCACACTTTATATTTGAAGGTTTAAACTTCATGGGTTTTCGAGTTGAAACTGATGGAAAACTTAAAGATAAGATATCCAGCCATCAAGTAGCACTTTCGAAACTCTTGATGACATTTGTCTTTCCAATTTCTCCTATTTATTTTTATTTATGTTTAAAATAAACTTGGTGAGCTTACTATTTTACCACAACAATATGTTTAACTCTTTTCTCAATGTTAACCAAATATTTAAGTTTATTTTACAAATATAATAATAATAATAATAATTAAGTAAATATTATTTTAATTATCCCGCATTGAATTGTTACACATAATTGTTTGAATTCCGTATTTATCATTGAATTATGCATGTATGCCTTTGCAATTATTTAGCCGAACTAAATGAAAACCTGACCCAGTGATACAAAGCAACTGAGCTTTTCAGTAGAGAACTAACGACCAATTCCGGGTTCCTCGAACTAGTTTTGAACCAGTTTTGAACCAACAGTGCTGAAATGTTTTCTGTGACATTCGCTCTGAGCTTAATGACTCTTTTTTCACTTCTGTGTGAATATTTAAAAATTGACATCTCCCCTCGTTTCACCTATCGCGAATGCAAATTTGCTTTGCACGATTAAAAAGTTGGATTGAACTATCTGAAAATTGGAACGACGATTTCTCTTCGTTTCATGCCGCGATTCCCATAAATCAAATCCTCTATTTAGAAATGTTTCCATCAGGAACTGGACAGCTAGTCTCTTTCGTTAAAAAGGAGACGAAAACGGAAAGAAGCAAACAATGATGTGATGAATTTAAATGAAATGTTACGTTGCATCATCTTTTTGAACATTTTTGTGCATAAAATAACTTTATTTTTAAAAACAATGTATTATAAACACGCAGATATAGGTACAGATATATATTATACTATTTTAAAATAAAGATTAAACATGTAAGAAGTTTTTGATCATTTCATCATTCTTTTAATCAATAAAGATTATGAGGCTGTCCAACATGTACGTCACGCTATTTTGAAAACTTTTTCCATTCTTTCCCTTGTACGTCACAGATCATCACATGAAGCCAGGGTGATGTCAAAATACGAATTCTTTTGAATAAAATCATTATATATTGCATCTTTCATAAAATAGTTAAATTTTTAACAAGAACAAAATAATTTTCTCGATTAGTTTTCCAGCTAAACAAATCGCCAAAAAGACACATTTTAATAAAAATAATTATATTTTTAACTAAATTGGTGAAATTGGTTTGAATTTTAACAAGATAGTTAAATTTGTATTAAAAATAGATTAATTCTTCATAAAATATAATTTTTTATATTTTAAATAACACATTTTAATTTTTAAATCAAACATAGTACGATTTAAACGAAAAAAGGAGTTCTCAACGAAAAATGATGTAAATGATATTTGACCTAAAATAATTTTAGTTAAAGTAAGAAAACAGTTAAATTCAACCAAATAACACAACATTACTTCAAAATAGTTCAATCCTTAGTCATAAAAGATTTATTTTTAAACCAAAATTTACACTTTTTACAAAAAAAAGTTGAACCGAGATAGATTTTTTATTCAAGAAGGAAAGAGATTTCAACGAAATAGTTTGATTTTTAGGCACAAACAAATTTGTGAAAAACAGTGGATTTACTACCCGAAAATATGAACATTTAAATAAAAAATTTTATTTTTAACCAAATAGTAAAATTTTTTAATAAAATAGTAATAGAAGATCTAAACCAGCAAGACGAATTTTCCGAAGATTGATCTCCAGAACAGTAGAATTCTTAAACCAAAGGTATGAATGTTAAAGAAAATCGTTAAATTTTTAAACAAAGAGATGGGCCATAAGCTAATAAAATATCTTTTCAATCAATTATTTCAAATTTAAACGAAATAGTTAAAGGATCAATAAAAAAATTAAATTCATACTAAAAAAGTAGATTTTACAATAAAATACATACATCTTACACAAAACAGTTGAGTTCTCAACTCGAACCTACCAATTTTCAGCCAAAAATAGATTAGTTAAACATTCAGTTACAACAATTATTTTTTAACTAAAAAAAAGCCTTCACAAAAAATTTGAATCTTCAACCAAGTAGAATTTTTTCTATCAATTCAGTTTGCTTTATGGCGAAAAAAACAAGTAAAAAAGAAGTTTCTGGATAACAGGTGGAAAAATATTAATCATTTAGAAAAAAGGAAAATAGAGTCTTACTTGTAAAATAAAATCAACGATATTCATTTTTTTAAGCTTTCAAGACTTTTTTACCCATATTGCTGTTCATAATCAGACAATTAAGTTGAATTTAAATTTACAAATTTTATATTGCAGCATTTCAGATTGATCACTCCGGTAGTGAAATGGCTTTTATAAAGCATTAATTCCGCACATTTTTAGAAATTAAAATTTTTTCCAGTCCTTATCTTGAAGATTTTATTAATTCTATGATCATCGAATTGTTTTTTATAATTTAAACAAAAAGTTCAAGATTTTTATTGCTATTCTCACAATAATCTTAGCAGAACTATATATAAAGCAAGGCCTCAGGACCCTGAGAATGTTTTAAGTTAAAAAAATCACCCTGTATATAGTTCTGTTTTCAATTTCCATTATTTCATTTTTATTTACCTACCCTATTTCATCTTTTCATAATTTGTATTTTCTTCAAAATTTCTACCATTTAAATTTAAAATTTTTGGAATGCTTATTTGAGCGGCTGACAATAAAAAGTGGAAATATCTCGTTGGTGAATAAGAAGCAGCTATAGAAAAGTGCCTAAAAAAATGGATATAATTTTACGGCTGTAAAAAGTATCAATAGAATATTGGCTGTAAAAAGTAGAGAACGGTGCTTGGGCCGTAAAAAGAGGGAGCAGAAAAATTTGGAAGTAAGATGTGAACAAACGTCGCATGTCGGTGAATCGGCTCTGTTACACGCTGCAAAGACAAGCTGCGTTCAAAGCCGAAAACGCACGAGGACTAACCCGACCTCGCCCGACTGGACGATTCGCTTTCAGTGGCTAAATAGCTATCAGGAGTTTTTCGGTAAACTGAATTTCCACTGAATTTTGCAGGGCGTTCATTCCGTCAAGAGAATAAAAGAAAGTTCATGGCAACATTTTAAACGATTGCTTTGCGATAAATTCTAACAGAAAATTGAAAAGAGATCACAAAAATTTTTTATTGTTACCTAAAATTTATTAAAAGTGTAAAATATTATTTAGACTTTTGCAATTTTTCCATATTAGATTATTATTATTATTATTATTACACAATTAAGCCATTTCCCTTTCGGGGTAGGCGTGACTCACTCGGCAGGGGAAAGGAGTAGTGTGTGGATGGGATAGAGA